>NC_134503.1:30423566-30426066 GCF_040206685.1 Ascaphus truei | reverse complement strand
AAGGGGGGGAGGAGGAGGTGGGAAGGGGGGGTGGAGGAGGTGGGAAGGGGGGGGAAAAGGGGGGGAGGAGGAGGTGGGAAGGGGGGGGAGAAGGGGGGGGAGAAGGGGAGGGGAGGAGGTGGGAAGGGGGGGGAGGAGGTGGGAAGGGGGGGGGGGAGGTGGGAAGGGGGGGGAGGAGGTGGAAGGGGGGGGGGGGAGGAGGTGGGAAGGGGGGGGGGGAGGTGGGAAGGGGGGGGAGGAGGTGGGAAGGGGGGGGAGGAGGAGGTGGGAAAGGGGGGGGAGGAGGTGGGAAAGGGGGGGGGGAGGTGGGAAAGGGGGGGAGGAGGTGGGAAGGGGGGGAGGAGGTGGGATGGGGGGGAGGAGGTGGAAGGGGGGGAGGTGGTGAGGAGGGGGGGAGGTGGTGAGGAGGGGGGAAGGGGGGGAGGTGGTGAGGGAGGGGGAAGGGGGGGAGGTGGTGAGGAGGGGGAAGGGGGGGAGGTGGTGAGGAGGGGGGAGGGAGAGGGGAGGTGGTGGGAAGGGGGGGTGGAGGTGGTGGGGGGGAGGTGGTGGGAAGGGGGAGGTGGTGGGAAGGGGGGGGTGGGAAGGGGGGGGGGGTGGGAAGGGGAGGTGGTGGAAGGGGGGGAGGAGGGGGGAGGTGGTGGGGAGGAGGGGGGTGGGGAGGGGGGAAGGGGGGGGAGGAAGGGGGGGGGAGGGGTGGGAAGGGGGGGGGGTGGTGGGAAGGGGAGAGGAGGAGGGGGGAGGTGGTGGGGGGAAGGGGGGAGGTGGTGGGGGGGAGGGGGGAAGGGCGGGGGAGGTGGTGGGAAGGGGGGGAGGTGGTGGGAAGGGGGGGGGAGGTGGTGGGAAGGGGGGGAGGTGGTGGGAAGGGGGGGGAGGTGGTGGGAAGGGGGAGGAGGGGGGAGGTGGTGGGAGGAGGGGGGAAGGGGGGGAGGTGGTGGGGAGGAGGGGGGAAGTGGGTGGGAAGGGGGGAAGGTGGTGGAAGGGGGGGAGGGGGTGGGAAGGGGGGAGGGGGAGGGAGGTGGGGGGTGGAAGGGGAGGTGAAGGGGGTGGAGGGGAGGGGAGGTGAAGGGGGGGTGGAGGGGAGGTGAAGGGGGGGGGGTGGAGGGGATGGAGGGGAGGTGAAGGGGGGGTGGAGGGGATGGAGGAGAGGTGAAGGGGGGGGGGTGAGGAGAGGTGAAGGGGGGGGAGGGGGAGGTGAAGGGGGGTGGAGGGAGGGTGAGGGGAGGTGAAGGGGGGGTGAGGGGAGGTGAAGGCCGCTTCCTCACCCGTCCGGCCGCTCACTCACCCCGTCCGGCCGCTCCCTCACCCGAGCCGGCAGCTCCCTCAGCCGTCCGGCAGCTCCCTCAGCCGTCCGGCAGCTCCCACGTGGATCTGAGGCGGAGGCAGCTTGTTGTTGCTGCTCCCCCGCTGTGTCCCGGGCGCTCGCTCCCCGCTGACTGTAGCGGCGCCGGGGGGGAGGGGGTGGAGGGGAGGTGAAGGGGGGTGAAGGTGGGAGGTGAAGTGAAGGGGGGTGGGGGGAGGTGAGGGGAGGTGAAGGCCGCTCACTCACCCGTCCGGAAGCTCCCACGTGGATCTAAGGCGGGAGGCAGCTTGTTGTGGCCGCTCCCCCGCTGTGTCCCGGGCGCTCGTTCCCCCGCTGACTGTAGCGGCGCCGGGGGAAGGGGGGGGGGGCTGAAAGCGCAGGACACGGGGAGAGGAGGAGGTGCGCGCGGGTGTGGAGGCTGATGTTCGGGGAGGAAGAGGCGGAGGCTCCGGGACCGGTGGGTATGTGAGCCCCACCCCCCGGGTTATACATGCTGCTAATGTACACCCCCCCCTACTGTGTGTATGTGTGTGTGTCCCTGTGTGTGTCCGTGGTGTGTGTCCCTGTGTGTGTTTGTGTCCCTGTGTGTGTGTGTGTCCCTGTGTATGTGTGTCCCTGTGTGTGTGTGTGTGTGTGTGTGTGTGTGTGTGTGTGTGTGTGTGTGTGTGTGTGTGTCCCTGTGTGTGTGTGTGTTCCTGTGTGTCCTTTGGCCCGTCACTCCGCCTCAGGCCAATGAGAGGTGTGCGTGGGCGGCCCAAGGGACCAATGAGATTTCCCCTAGGGACACCGGACATCTAGGCAGGCAGGCAGGCATGCATGCAGGCAAACATACAGTGCTTTCACTAATATAGTATAAAGAAAAGAAGATAGGTTATGTGTTGGGTTATATGCTGCGTGTGTATTAATATGATAGAGTGCTAAGGTTATTGTGCATATAGTAAAGTTGGTTGCATCATACATGTGTGTGTATATGTTTCTTGCCCAGGGGGAATCTCACATCACGGGGATCCTGGGTAAGTGGAGGCGCTGCGCTATAAGTGTTACCCCAGGCTCCCAGCTAGCGGAGGCTCAGATCTCCTGGAGCCGCAGGTGCGTGCAGTTACCCGTAGTCGCTTTAGCGTGTCAGAAAAAGGGCTACACTCGGATAAGCTTTTTAATGGTTGTGGCTTTCTTGAGGTGTGCTTATTAGGTAAAGATTCT
>NC_134503.1:30348972-30420866 GCF_040206685.1 Ascaphus truei | reverse complement strand
ACCCATGGAGACTGTGATGGCAGATACAATAGATCTGTTCAAAAAAAGGTTGGACATCTTTTTAGAAAGGAAAGGTACACAGGGATATACCAAATAAGTATACATGGGAAGGATGTTGATCCAGTGAGTAATCTGATTGCCAATATTTGGAGTCATTAGATGAAATGTCACTGGGGTTTTTCGTTTGCCTTCCTCTGGATCAATATACTGTAAGTACGGATATAGGATAAAGTATCTGTCGTCTAAATTTAGTATAGGTTGCACTTGATGGACGTATGTCTTTTTTCAACCTCATCTACTATGTAACTATGTGACTATGTAACTATGTAACTATGTAATCTATAGGATAAAGTATCTGTCGTCTAAATTTAGTATAGGTTGCACTTGATGGACGTATGTCTTTTTTCAACCTCATCTACTATGTAACTATGTGACTATGTAACTATGTAACTATGGGGTAACTATGTAACGCTCTCGGGCTCTTTCACTCACTCTCTTGTGCTCTCTTTCCTCTCTTGTGTTCTAATTTTCTCTCTTAAGTGCTCTCTCTCATGCTACCTCTCTCTTTTGTACTCTCTCTCTCGTGTGCTCTCTTTCTCTATTGCTCTCTCTTCGTGCACTCTCACTTTCACTCTCTTGTGCTGTTGTTCTTTCTCTCTCGTGCTGTCTCTCATACTAACTCTTTAGTTCTCCTGTGCTCTCTTTCAATTTCTTGTACTCGCTCTCTTTCATTCTTTTGTGCTCTCTCTCTCTTTCACTCTTGTGCTTTCTTTCACGCTATCATGCTCTCTCGTGCTAACTCACTCTCGTTCTCTCTCTTTCACTCTCTTCTGCTCTCTTTCACTCTCTCATGCTCTCTCTATCACTCATGTGCTCTCTTTCACTTTCTTGCGCGCTTTCTTTCTCTCACTCTCTTGTGCTCTCCCTTTTGACTCTCTCCCAATCTCTCTCTCTCTCCATCTCTCTATCTCTTTGTCCCTGTCTCTCCGCCCTCTCCTTTTCTCTCCATCTCTGTCTCACTCTCTCTCCATCTCTCTGTCTCTCTCTATCTTCCTTTCTCTCTCCATCTCTCTCTATCATCCACCTCTCCCTCCCTCTGTCTCTCCGGGGATCCAGAGCCTTATCACAGCTCCTGCAGGTGACATATTATGAGTGACGAGTCAAAGACTGCAGTTTAGCTGTGTCCGTGTAAATCACTCCCAGCTCTGAACACACTTTCTCCCAGCTTAAGCACTTCAAGCTGAAACCGATACCACACATGGAGAGATCTCACCCAGACAGGCAGCGCTTGTTAAAGGGGGTCCCAGCGTAAGAGTGCAGTATTATCCCCCGCACCTGATCATCTCCTGCGCGTCAGGAATTGTGAGCGCACTGGGCCTGACAAACTCTGTTTCCTCATCCCCTGCAACGCCGCGAATAGTATTTATTTATTTATTTTATCCAAAATTAGTGAATTCAAAAGTTTTGTTTTTTTTAAATGAAAATTAGAGAATTTTTACAAAAGGGGGAAAAAAATTTAAATTAATTATTCTCCCTGAAAAATAATAATTTAAAAAAAAAAAACAGCAAATCTAGTTTGACGGCAAATTTTCCCAATTACGGACTACTTTTTGACCCTGAAAGTTCTTTCAAAATATGTTGACACATCCCCCCCTAGTTCGGATGAAGTGGCTTATCTATACCTCCTGGATGCAAAACTGATCCCAAAACCCCCATAGAAACAAAAAAAGGATTTTTATTTATATTTTGATCAATCTTTGGGGTTTTTTTTAGCCGTGAGACTTTGATTCACAACTTGACTCTGCCCTTGTAGGGGCACTAGTAAAAAACAACTTTTCGGAATAAAAAATTTCCATTAACATGTACAGTATCTTAATTGCACATATGTATATTGCTTTTTATAGCGCTAGCAATGTACACCGTGCCATATAACATAAACCTTACAATGCAAACAAATATAATATATTAAGTGCATTATACAAAACCTGATAGAATAGGATCTCGTGCCACGGAGCTAACAACCTAATTGGGGTGTGGTAGGAGCGTTACAGAGACAATAGGGGAACAAGTACAGTGCAGTGCCTGGCCTTGATAGTGGGTAAGCTTCGCTCTGAGTATGGGGAGAACAGTTGTGGTTATTCAAGTTGATCAGACGTGTTCTGACTCGAAGGTGGGGAGAGAATGGTGATTGGTGGATATGGAGGAGACCTAATACTTGTTAATAAATCCATACTGTAGCTCCAGTAATGGGTACTGGTGATGATTAAGTACGCAGTGTTAGTGATTTTGTGGGTTAGCCATGCTCCCATAATCCTCCGCTCCACATCTTTACACACAAAGCAGCACGTTCTGCATGGACATTGATTGGCGATTGATTGAGATAATGTTTTAAATGAATGGAGCAGTGTAGATAAGGGTGATAATACAATTAGGTAATGATTACCCGCCACCAGTCTACTTTTTAAATACATTTATAAAGCGCCAATCTTGTTT
This sequence comes from Ascaphus truei, assembly GCF_040206685.1. Lineage (NCBI taxonomy): Eukaryota > Metazoa > Chordata > Amphibia > Anura > Ascaphidae > Ascaphus > Ascaphus truei. The sequence goes on along the minus strand of NC_134503.1, from coordinate 30,418,373 downwards.
GGAAGGGGCAGTTCCCTTAGCCCATAGCAACAGCATTTTATAAACTACTCCAAATAAGTCATCCAATCCTTTATAACACGCGCATTGTATGTTTGAAGACATCATTCCAATGGCGCATAAATTGTTGTTTGAAATGAAGTTTGTTGCATGGCGCCTGATTGCTACAATTTTAAATGAGAGCAGAATGATGTGTATTAGCAATTATGGATGTAATATAAAGTATAATAGCCATAAAGTGAGAATATAAAAAATGCTGAACCTGTATAAAACATTAGTGCTGCATTAATTACATTTTAGGGGTCAGACATAGAAACGCAATTCTACGCTAACACCCGTAACAGACATTTTGGGGTTCACACCAAGGGGAACCTGGTGAACGATTTTGTTGCACTTTTAGTAGATTGTGTGGTGCACAGAAATTTTATTATTTTGTACAAACCATTTCATTGAAAGACTTGAAGAAAATAATAATTTAACGCTGCTGGTGAGCATGTAAAAATCTCAACTTAGCACATAGGTGCACACAGCCACGACTGAAACAGTGGCGCAGAGCCACGTTGTGAGTGTAGAACCACATCGTGCCATGACTGAAACAGTGGCACAGACCCACATCGTGCCATGACTGAAACAGTGGCACAGAGCCATGTCGTGCCACAACTGAAACAGTGGCGCAGACCCACGTCGTGCCACTACTGAAACAGTGGCACAGAGCCATGTCGTGCCACAACTGAAACAGTGGTACAGACCCACGACATGCCACCACTGTGGGGCAGAGCCACATCATGCCACGGTTGAAACCGTGGCACGGAACCGTTAAGTCCGGGCTCTGAATGCCATGTTATTTAAATCAAAATCTGGCATGATGTTCCCTGAGATTAACGCCAATCCACAAAGCTAATTATATGCAAAACCAACGTCGGTTAGTGATCTCATTAGCATAGGATTACCGCCATGTGAAGTTTGCATTGCCTGGCTGTCACAGGAACTTGTGAGAGGCCTATATTATACACCAAAATACCTGGGTTGAACTGAACATGTCTTTAGATATGATAAATATAATTTATTCCTTGAAAAAGGTGAACACACAAGATATACAAATAACAGACAAAATATGCACGTACTTAGGGTTGGAATGGTGAAATAATCAGGAATCTTGATTAGCAATTCATGCAGCAATCTCGAAATGACACAAAGACCCTGAGGATAGGCTGGACACTGGTTTATATGCAATCTCCAGTCTATACCTTACTATTGAGTGTAGGCTGTTGGAGAACAATTACCTGCACCCAATCTCTCCTTGCCACCTCACCTGAGGGCACCTTAACACCCGCCCACTGGGTGGGTAATATTCTAAACAGGGGGCTTATTTCCTCAGTCCCCCTCCCACTAACCTGGCGCCTTCAAGTCTTGCTTGGCCCAGGATGTCCTTTGTCCAAGGTGTGAATTACAACACTTAGTATCAAGTACCCATGTCCTGCCTTCCATTGTGCTCATATACACAGCAGGGTGGGGGAGTCTTTTGATCAAGAGTTTATGGTAGACCATTTGGTCTGCTATCCTGGACATTACCATACCAGATGGGCTCTGAGTTTTTACCCCAGACCCAAAATACCATTCATAGTTTAATATCTTCACATATCAACATAATCGGTTCTGTTGGGCCCAGTGGGCTGATACTTGCCAATTCTTCCGGCCGGAAGTGACTCTCCATTGTGGCCAAGTTTCAGCCCTCTGCGACCCCCAGAACCGGAGATACCCAAATGCAGGTTAAAACACTTTTTAAATACAGGATTCTTCCCTTTAAAAATGAATCTCTGCCTTTCACTCCTTCCCCATTGAAATCAACGGGCTCCGCCGCCATAGGCGTTCAATGGAGCGACTCCGCCGTTGAAGTCAATGGGTTCCGCTGCCATAGACTTTCAATGGGGAAACTCCGCCATTGAAGTCTATGGAAAAACCAAAAATCTTTACATTTGCCCACACTCCGTTTGGTTGTTCGGAGAGGGCTGGAAATGGACATGCATTCAAGCCGGAACTGTGGCTGCATGCGACCCAACTCCCAGCCCTCTGGTCCTTCCAGAACCGGAGATATGGGCTTCCACTTTTTACCATTTCGGACTTAGCCATTTTGACGCCACGCGGCTTTTCCCCATTGGAATCAATGGCCGGCGCCGCCATAGACAATGCATGGGCGAGCACCGCCATTGGATTCAATGGGACCTCCGCTCCACCATTAAAGTCAATGACGGGACCCTCTTCATGAGCGCGACCCTTTACGGGGGTCCCTCATTCCCGGACCCGATGGGGGTCGTGTGTGGGGGCTCCTAGGGGCAAAAAGAATTTTATTTCTGGGTGCCCTAGAACCTAAGATTCCCACGCCAATTGTCGTTGACCTTGAACTCAGTGATAAAGCTCTTTTCAAAGACATTGTGTCCGCTTCTGTGGTTTTGCGGTTTGGATGGCTGCAAACCTGTTCCTGGAGGTCGACGTCGAGGAATCCCCTTTAAAGTCAATGGCCCCATTGACTCACAATGGGAAACCGCCGCTCCTCCTCTCGGACGCTCCCTGCTGGTCGTCGCTGGAAACAGGTCCAAAACCGCCAAATCTGCCATTGGAATGAATGGAGCTACAATGGCGACCTATGGAAGGCTGCAAAATTGAGCCTGAAAAGGCAGGAAAAGGGAACAAAGGGCTATAATCACTGAATTAACATTAACCCCTTCCCTCCCGCATCAACCCCAGTGTATGTGTTGGTGCAAACACTGGGATGAGACAATACATTTTTACAGGGGAATAAACAGTTGGATTCTGAAGCAAGGTAAAAACACATTACTGGACCACAGTCCAGTTAACCCCTTTCTTCCCAAGTGAGAGCAGGGGGTGGCCAAATGGGGTGTAACCCCTTTAATACCGGGCCAAACCCCCTCTCCCATGACACCGGCGTTAGCTGCAAATAACAAGGCGTTAGGCCTCTCACCCTAAGGCGGCGTTACTCCCATCCAGACCCTGAGTAGGTGTTTCATTAAAGTAACAAAGAGAAGACAGGAGAGGAAAAGAGCCCCGTAAATAACAATATGAGAGTTATATCTCACACTTATCCTGCCCCGTAACACACCTGTGACCTCAAACTTATCCTGCCCCTGTAGCAGACCTGTGACCTCACACTTATCCTGCCCCTGTAACAGACCTAACTGTGATCTCACACTTATCCTGCCCCTGTAACAGACCTAACTGTGATTTCACACTTATCCTGCACCTGAAACAGACCTGTGATCTCACGCTTATCCTGCCCCTGTAACAGACCTGTGATCTCACACTTATCCTGCCCCTGTAACAGACCTAACTATGGTCTCACACTTATCCTGCCCTTGTAACAGACCTGTGATCTCACACTTATCCTGCCCCTGTAACTAGGGTGACCAGATTTTCAAAATGAAAAACCGGGACACAATAAAAAATTATTTATAAAACAAATTACATCACGTGACGCATCCCATTGCCATGACAACGAGACACTGACATCAGGCAGTGACATGTTGCCATGACAATGTGGCATCACATGATGCCTCGGCACCATAATGCGTCCAGTTGGTGGGAGCTGCAGTGTGTGTCTGTGTGTATAAGAGGTGGGCCCTGCAGTGTGTTTTTGTGTGTATATAAATTATGAAGACATTAATTAAAATAATTAACAAATTAAAATTAAATATATAATTGACATAAATTTAAATTAAATAAAACAATTTAGGCATTAATTAAAAGTAAGACTTTTAAAAATGTGACATTCCTGACCTTGTGTGTATATTACACTTTGCAAAATAGGGTCTCTTGCTCTCCTCGTGGCAGTCAGTGACATCACTGCCATGCAGGGCCAAAGACAGCTTTCCCCGGGCCCAGGAAGAACGTTTTCACTGTGGGCCCTGTAGACGGACGTTCACAGAGGTACACAATTGGAGACTTTATAAGGTGAAATTATAATAGGCTTTATTGTGCCTTTTCCTTTTCATCAGGAAATCATCCAAACACAGGGGGGGGGGGGGGGGGAACAAAGCTTCTATTCACTTGGGAGTATTTCTAGTGAAAATACCATGCAATTAATTCACAACTCCCTAAGTCAAGCATGTCTCGCCGCCCCAAAACATATAGCATGAAATATGCAGATACTGCTGCGGCACAGTTTATTCGAGCATTTGCCCGTTCTGTGCCGCAGCAGTAGCCTGGCGCGCGCCCGAGTGTGACGGGCGCGCGCCGAAGCAGCGGAAGAGCGCCCTCCGATCGGGGCGCTCTCCCTACCGCTGCCGGGTCCGCCGGGTCCCCCGGAACCCCCTGCCGCTGTCCCGCGATCGCGGGACACCAGGGCTCCCTCGGGGAGCCCCTGGACACGCGTGCAGGGGGCGCACGCTCCCGATGACGCGTGACCGCGCGTCTATGACGCGCGGCACGCCGAGGGGCGGCCACTAGCAAGCCGGGAGATTTCCCGGCTTGCGGTACCGACCACACTTCAATAAAGTGTGTCGGTAGTGTATAAGCAGTCTCTTAATAATGAAAGTCTTATCTGTTACTTGGAGGGAAAATCTTCTCTGGTTCAGCTCCCTTCCCTCAGGGTGTGTCAGCATTCAGGTTCAGAAGTTTTCCCTGTGTCTTGTAATCAGCTATGCTGGGCAGAGCTCAAGACCGGTCAGCTCCAGAGATGTGTGTTCTCTTGGTCAGTCTCTCCTGGGAGACTCAAGAACACTGCTCTGTCTCTCTAAAGGTCAGCTCTCATTCAGAGCTAAGGAGTTACTTCCTGTCTCAACAGAAAGGCTTTTGTAAGCAATCAGGCAGGTGGTGTTTATTAATTGACTACCAGCAGTTAACCACCACACTGCTAGATTAAAGGCACATTACTTGAACAGGGATTACTCCCCTGTTACATACCTCCCCTGTTTGTGGGAAGCTCGGGCTTGCCACGGCCAAAGCCCATCCTTCCACTCTCATTCTAGATATCTCTGTGACTTGAATGAGAGTGGATGGAGGAAGAGAACCCTCAGTCCTGTTGGGATTGGAGCCCTTTCTCCAGTTTATTCGTGTCTCCTCCTGAAGGTGTTTGAGATCTGCACCCCTCAGTCGCTCGAGCAGGACTTTTTTCAAGTATAGTCTTTTTTCTACGTGCGCGGTCATGAGATTTCCCTCGCGTCGGGTGCTCGTCTTATTGTAGGCATACTGTATGGCAGCAGTTGCAGAGCGTTTAAAAACAGCCCTTTGAGTTTTCCGCTCTTGAAGCTGTCGCTCTGCCCTTTTCCCACTCAATGGGGTTGCTAGTTCAGCCTCTTTGAGATTAAGTTGCAATTCCACACCCACTTCCAGAGAATGTCCCATCTTTTCAGCTTCATCAGCTAAGGATTCTTCTGGTTTTAATTCAGCACGTGTACCTTCTTTTGTTGCCTGCTGGGTGGCTGAAGGTTTTGCTAGTGCTTGTTTAGGTGGTTCAAATTTTGCAACCTTGTCTTTCAGATGAACGGTATTCCCAGCTCTCACTGTACCCTTGTCTTCATGGGTTTTTGAGGCTGTGGGATACTGACGCTTAGTCGGGGTCAATACTTGTCCTTGTAGGACTGTAATCTCATCCGCGAGAGATCCCTGTTTTTTGAGTGCGTCTTGCAAGTCTCTTCTCAGGGAATTAATCTGCATGCTTTGCTTTCTCTGAGCTTGCCTCCACATTTTTATTGCATTGTGAAGCACTATGAATTTCTTTGCTTGGGCCACAGTTACTTATTTCAGTTTCTGGACCTTCTTGTGATCCCTTTTGTGCCGCGTCACCTGGGTTCTAAGCTTGGCTTTTAGTGTTGCTTTGGTGATGCTCAGGGTAGCCTTCAGTTTCTCATGCTGCTTTGCGGGGACATACTGGGTCATCAGACGTTCCTGTAGCACTTGAATTTCTTTAACAGCCTGCAGATTGTCATCCCGCAGAGTTCGCTGCTTCTCCTCTGCCTTCTCGAGGTGCGTACGCAGACCTTGCAGTTGGTTCTGCAGTCGGTGCTCTGCTTCAAACTTTTCCTTGACTTCTTCTGTCAACTGAAAATTTTCTTCTTTCAGTTTTAAGTTCTCTCTTTTTAATCTTGAATTTTCTCCTTTTTCAGTCTCTGTATTCTTCAGGGCTTCTTTGCAGTCCTCCTTCCATTTACGCACATCTGCTTTGAGAATGACAATCTCCTGGCGTGAGATTTCCTTCTCTAGGTTGAGGGTCTTAAGCTCCTTCTGAGAGACTTTGAGATCTGTATCAAGATTACCAATAGTTTCTTTAGCAATATCCTGCTCCTCAGTGAGACTGTGTAGTTCCTTTCTGGAAACTTCCAGGTCTGTGCGGCAGCTGTTGGTCTCATGATGTGAGGCATCCATTGCTCTGCGGAGTGTCTGAACCTCTTTCTGAGATACGTCCACCTCTATCCGGACAGCTTTCCCGGGGCCCAGGAAGAATGTTTTCACTGGGGGCCCCTACCCACATTTTGGCGGCCTTGCGAGAACCCCCCCTTCTCACACACCTCCTCACTCTCACCCCACCTCACACTCCCCAGTCACCCATTCCTTCCCCCCTCTCTCTTACACCCCCACCCCCATGTATTTTTCTCCCCTCCCCACACTGAACCTCCCTCCCCAATATACGTGCACACACAGTGATGCACACACAGTGACACACACATACACCCTCCCCTCCTCATACTTCCCCCTCCTCTCCTCATACCTGCCCTCTCATACTTCCCCCTCCCCATCCTTTCCTCATACCTACCCTCTCCCCCCTCATATCTCCCCCCTCCTTATATCTCCCCTCCTCATACCTTCCCCTCCCCTCCTCATACCTTCCCCATCCCTCCTCATACCTTCCCCATCCCCTCCTCATACCTTCCCCATCCCATCTCATACCTGCCCCATCCCTCCTCATACCTGCCCCATCCCTCCTCATACCTGCCCCATCCCTCCTTATACCTGCCCCATCCCTCCCCATACCTTCCCCTCAGCTCCTCATATCTCCCCCTCCTCATACCTCTCCCTCCTCTCCTCCTATGACACACACACAGACAGACAGGATACACACAGACAGCACACACACACATAGACAGACAGACAGGACACACACAGACAGGAGACAAACGGAGAGAGAGAGAGAAGCAGCTCACTCCGAAGCAGCTCACTCCATCCGGCCCCGGTACTAAGCCCCGCCTTCGAGATCCTCTGACCTCCAACCAATCCCCTGTCTACTCTCTAAAGCCCCCCCCGGCATTCTAACATGGAAAAGATACTACCCGGCTGCCGCATCCTCTTCCTCGGTGCCGCCGCTCGCTCCCCCCGCGCATCGCCACGCACCCCCCCGCGCATCGTCGCCAACTCCCCCACGCACCAGGGAGAAAAGCCGGGACATTCCCGGGAAGGACGGGCAACTGGGACAGCCCAGCAAAAACCGGGACTGTCCCGACAAAACCGGTGCGAATGGTCACCCTAAGGCTGTAACAGACCTGTGATCCCACACTTATCCTGCCCCTGTAACAGACCTGTGATCTCACACTTATCCTGTCCCTGTAACAGACCTGTGATCTCACACTTATCCTGCCCCTGTAACAGACCTGTGATCTCACACTTATCCTGCCCCTGTAACAGACCTAACTGTGATCTCACACTTTTCCTGCCCCTGTAACAGACCTAACTGTGATCTCACACTTATCCTGCTCCTTTAACAGACCTGTCTCAGGGTCTGGATTGGAGTAACGCCACCTTTAGCTCTGATCTAACTCTGATTAAATCCCTGCGGTAACTATTACGGATATCTCTGGGGATCAGCGCTGTTACAGGGAAAGCCTCCTTGGCATATAATTATCACTAACATCCATTAAAATAACGCAATGCCCTCTCTAGCCAAAAACCGCACCTAACATGGTGGGATTGAGTTGGGAAGATATATACGTTAGAACTTAGTGATGCTTTAACTTAAGTTAGCGCGTCATTAAGTCAAAAACGGAACTCTGAGGAGCTAGGCCTGAGTTTGACGCCCCAATTTTGCTATCACGTGCGACACTTAGTACATAGATCTCCATGAGTTTTTTTGTGGAATGGGATGGTGGGCTGTCCACACACATCGATGTCACCGAAAATTGAGAATCTGCAGGAAATCTATTAGGAGACAAACTCATGTTTTTTCTCACAGTGAAACCTCAGGTGAAGTAAGATACGTTTGTACCGTGTCTGAAAGAAGCAGAAGCCAGAGAGATTATAAACAAACTCAGAATCCTCCACCCTACAGAAAAACAGAACCCATGAGCGTACCTGCATGTCTTCCAGAGGTCCCCAGTCTGGCTCCATTCCCCCCCAGCGTCTCATGGCATAGAGTGGCAGACATGGTTCTGGGTAATGGCATGCAAATGGGCAAACTGGGAGTGTCACGATTAGCTTCATATGCATTGTGTACCGTACATGAATTTCCTAGAGCTCTGGGCTGCTGCATTACACAGCTTGTACACCTACAGTAAGTACAGAATCTGTGGAAATAGCTGTTTCTGAATGTGTCCACTGGCTCTGCACTTCTATGTCCCAGTCTTAGCTATGCAACCTGAATGTGCAGAAATCGTCAAGTTTCTCAAAAATAAATGCCAGTCGGTTAATTTGCACACTTCTGTAGTCTTACCACTAAGCTGCTCGTTCAGTTGTACATTGAGGTCAATATTGCAGGTATTAGGTAAGACAACCTTGAGAATTACTTAGCAATATATTATAAGTGGGTCTCCGTATTACACTTGATTGCAGAGTAACGGCCCTGTGTTATTGTTCCTCTCTTTCCCCACCCTTCCTCCTCTCTCAAGGGCACCACAGAGTCAGAATGGGCCACTGGACCCTGACAGGACACATCAGGACAGGAAATTATAGAAGACACGGCCCATAAATTCAGTAATCAGGGAGTCCCAGATGGGCAATGAGCAGGACAAAGTGGGAACGGTGAGGACAGCACCAGACTGGTGATGGAAAGGGAAGGAGAGGAGGGTCGAGAGAGTGCGAGAGAGAAAGAAAGAGAGAGAGAGACGATAGGAATGCAAAGGAAAGTGACGGGAGAAAAAAGGGGAATGGATCTAGGGATAGAAAGATTAAGACCATGATGATCTTGATGGACATATGTCTTGTTTCAACCTCGTCTGCTGTGTAAGTATGTGACCACAAGGAAAAGATAGGTGGAAAACTAGAGGGCAGAAGCAGACAGATGTGGAAAGAACACATGGAAAAAATATAAAGGTTGACAAGATCCATTCAAGGCTTTGGAAATCTCAAGCTCACTATAAATAAATGGATGGGAGATGATAACCTCGTTCACTGGATCCCTGACTTTTCCTCCATATTAACGATCTCCTTGTGTCTATCCCAAGCATCTTTAACATTTCTTTATAGTATTGGCATTCTCTGATGGGCGTCCGCTCCACGCACCGGCTACTCTTTCAGCAAGAGGGAACTTGCTCCTGTTACCCCTGACCCTCCAACCTTTCAGATTCAGAGCATGACTACTTGTTCTAGCCTCCCTCTGTCTGTAGAAACGGTGTCCATCCTGCACCCGGTCGATACCCTTATTTTAATGTTGCTACCATGTCCCTCCTCAAATGCTATCGAGAATATCATGCCATCGTTACCCCCATTGTACTGCGCTGCTGTGTATGCCGCCGCCGCCCCATTAAATAAATGAGAAACATAATGATGGAAAAAGAAGACAAGGTCTTTCTAGGAAATGACAGCGTGTTCCAGTCATTTCTAATCACGGAGGAGTCGTACGTAGAGAACAGTCACGTCCTTGCAGACGAGGGTCAAATTAGATTTTACATTAAAAATTAATCCACATTAATTAAGTAAAGTGACATTGAGCCATTCAGCAGTGGGATCCCCAGTAGCTCTGACATTGTTTGTATGCTTGTGGTTAAATAATTGCATGTCCAATCCAATATAATGAATTTATACTCAGATATATTCAACTCTCACGGCTACTGCAATCCAATTCCTGCTTCCAATCTTTTAATATATTAAGAGTGCAAGCCCAGCCAAAATCAACTTTTAGCTAAACATGTCCAGTTCTTAGCAGATAATTCCTCGTGAAAAACGGAGCACAGCAATTGCAAAATAAAGACTTTGACAAAGGGCGACGGCCCGAAGCGCGTAAGAGGTTTTATACATCCCGTGCCATGATGTCTACCATGGAATAAAGGATTTTTATTCATTCATCGGTATCTAGCCCCCTTATTTTGCAATTGCTGTGCTCCGTTTTCTGCGAGGAATTATCTGCTGTATACTGTCCACGTGATGCACGCCGTGGGATCCACCGGACAGAAAAACTCTCAAATGTGAGTACCCCAATCCATTCACTATGGCTGGGTGTCAAAAAGTATAAGTGTCTTTCTCCAGGGGGACGTGATGATTGTGTTACTGGGAAGTCAGAGATTTCTTTACTGACCTTTTCCATTGTACACAGGTTCCCCACACTTTAGGAGTGAATTTATTAGACACGGACACATATGTGTACAGAGAGTGGTGGTTATCCCTGCTTGGTTTTCATTTAGAAGCTATATCCTAGATCTGTATCTAGAAATACCCCACAGCTTAGCACGGAATTCTAGGAACCCTGTGTCCTAGTATCTTTTGGATGTCCAGTTCTAAGCATGGACCCGATCAATTTCCTGTAAAAACCTGTAATGTCGGATCTCAGGCAGTATAGTGTGTTCTTGAGTCTGTATAGGGACGGCACACTTCCAAGGCATTATGGGGCACGACTTTGGAAGCTTCCACAATGAATAACAGCTATATCCCCCCATGCTGCCTGCACACACGGAGGGGTTGTTTGGGGCCTTATTAAGCGTGTGTTCCCCCCCCACGTGCTCAGAACTAGAGGTGAGTGAACCAGTCCAAATCAGTGTCCCGGAATTTCCAGAGTTTTCCATTCAAAATCTGTTCCGTGGCGATAGTCTGATGAGTCACCAATAAGATTTAGTAATTTGGGGTTCGGGGAACATAGATTTTGTAGCAGGGGGAGCCCAGTGTAAAAATGGGTGGGAGCCACTGACAGAAAATTGTGTAATACTGTATCTCCAACCTCTCAGCACTGTTTCAATAGCGCTGATTTCAATGGCCTATGTTCTAAACTACTGTATGCTTTAGCACATTTAATCTCTCATTCATTTGTTTGGGAATTGGATTGTGCTAACGCATAACACCCTTTAGTGAATATGGGCCAATGAGCTAACGTTTATCTGTTTGGCAAGCATTACTTAACACATTTTTCAACGAGTAGCATATCGTAACCAACTTGTGAATAAATCCTTTTTTGACAACATGGTAGTAATTTAAAAAACAAAACGCTGCCATCCCAATTATAACGCAATTTTGAAACGTTTCTTTTTTTCGGCCTGAAAAAGTACATTTTTGTCGTGAAATACATTTACAACACATGTCGTGATAGGGGGGGGGGAAGGAGGGAGAGCAGGCAGAGAAAGGGAGAAGAAGATAGAAGAAATAAAAGAGCGATGGAAATGAAACAGGAGAAAGAAGTGAGTAGAATTAGATCAGTGGAGAGAAGACAAGAGAAGAAGAGGATGTGGAAAGAGAGAGACGATGGTAGAAGAGAAAAGTGAGAGAAAGGGAGACCGAGAAAGAGAAAAAGAAAGAGAAACAGAGAAAAAGAAAGAGAGCGAGAGAGAGACATCAGAAAATAGAAATCGTGATTAACAAATGCCTTGCTTTTGATACCAGTATGGACGTACTTACAGATGTGGCAAGACTTCCTATCCCTGGCACCACAGACAAACAAGCAAAGGTCTGTGGCGCGCGTGACCGTGTATGCCGTGATGGAGCTGTTGGGAGGCCATAAATAGGGCCCACTTCAGCGTTAATCCTTCAGCATAACGACCCCAAGACACTTCGGCATGGGAGACACTTGGGCTAGCTACATCTGTAATATTTACCTTGCTAGGATATTCTTCCAGAATACATATTATACATGTAACCCCCCTCTTAAGGGGTTACTTGCAGGTTGGTATGTTTTGGGGCCACCCTATGTCGCTGTGTTATTGAAGGTTCTGGAATGGCAGGTTCCTGAAGGACAAGAGGAGAGGAGTCTCAGGGAGAGTAGATAGGAATGTGTCTATAAAGTAATAGAAGAGACCATGCCACCCCCCCTTATATATAATGTTATAGGTAGGGACAGTGCCTTTTAAGATAGTATCCCAAGGAGATTGTTAATGGCAACAAGAAGGTCCCAGAGAGGGGAGAACTACACGCCACAGAGGACACCAGGCAGAGGGCTCCCTGCAGATCCATACACGTATTCTTTCCAGCCTATGTGGAAGTGTCAGTTCCCAAAGAAGAAAGGGGAACAATGTACACCTGCATAGAACCGGCCAGGATCCCACTAAGGGTCCCCTCTAAATGGGGTATATTGGACATTACTCCAAAAGGGGGCGAGGGGGCAGGTTAAATTCCAGTAAAGTAACGAAGAAGATACACAGCCCTCTGAGTGTTGAGTGGGCACTTACAGAAGCACAGTGTTCATTAATAACCACAGGAAAATAGTACAACGTTGTCATGTGTGTGTGATGTGTCCCCGTGCCTGGGGACCTGAATACACACAGTTGTACTACAAAAGTTCCTGGCGCCCATCATTTCCACCCTTGCTACCGCATTGCTCAGCCGCCAGAATCCAGCCCCTCAGTCACGGTAATCTACACTGAGTAGCTAAATACGTCACACCGATGTAATCTCCCTAGGAGCCGGGCAGCGAGGGTTACATACAAGAAAGACGTCAGAGCGACGTTGCTACAAATGCTGGATGTCCGTTCAGGGGAGTCTCTTGGAGGGCACAGATTACCTAAGGCGTTTCGCTCTTTGGAGCTTCATCAGAGGTAAGGATAGTTTTATGAGGACACCCCTTGTATTTATGGTCCAGCGGAGATGAAGTCCCAATATACATAATATATACCAATATACTGAAACGAACTTTAAAAAACGTCAGTCTGCTGATTGGTTGGGGCTTCAAAGTGATGCAATATATACACCATAAACATACAATACAAGCAATATAATAACTGTGGCAAATAATATACTTTATATATAAAAAAAATATAGGAAGCTCCTCTTTCAGAAGACATACTGTGACATAAATGACATATTGGAAGGTTTGGCGACCCCAATCCACAGAGCTCTGTTATTGACTTATCAAGGTGTGTGAGTCATGTATCACCGCAGTCCTAAGTACTATAAATATCCTCCCCAAACACACAACACGTGGCCAGACACCGGGGCACAAAAAGGAGCTCACCTGAGATACTTTGCATCCTTTCAGCATATATTTCAGGTATCTCAGGTGTTTTCTTTTATGTGCACAGGTCTTTCTCCATGGTCTAAAGGTGGTTTGGGGGTGGGGGGGTCCATATAGCACTTGATACTAGTAAAGTAGGACTCTCCCTCTTAATTAGCTTTGTGGATTTGCGTTAACTTCAGGGAACAGAACACCCATTAATGATTGTGATAACGGTACGTTCTGAGCCCGGACTTAACGCGGCCTGCGGGTCTGGCCTCAGGCGTCAGAGACCTTTCTCTGAATTATTTCAGGTTATGAAACAAAAGGTACAACTACAAATGTGTAAGAACACGCCCTGTTCTCAAATATTATATTATATTTTTATTTTTTGAAACAGCGGGATTCCCATTTGTTAATCTTTCCTCGCCCAGCAATGCCTGCATGCGTTTACGTGAGAGTGCAAGCTCCATAGCGTAACTCAGTAAAATTATTTAATACAAGGTTTAAAAAGTCACCAGGACTTGCACTCACAAGGGGAGTATTTAAATTCGCATTTTAGAGTAATATTCTGCAGCAACAGACGTCACCGCGGATGGACCGAGAATGGCGCCGGCGTATCAAAGGGACCAGTATACCTCACAGTATCGTTAGTGCCCCCATCCATTCCTGAGCTAGACCCACTAAGGGTGGAGACTTCTTCCTGAAGGTTAGATGAAAGAGGAAGGGCTAACCAACCCCCCCCCCCTTTTCTTAAGTAACTTCTAACACCTGCCCCCTTCAACACCCCACACATGACACCCGGGGAGGGGCCCTTCAGCCACAATGTCCTGCCACCCCTTCCTTAGGAATCCCGGGGGCTCTATCTCATTTGCATAAGTCCACAAATTGGTAATTAAGCGTTAAATAATGCCAGTGGTACAAATAAACGTTAGGTGATAGAAATCTGAGTTAATATGACTTTTTCGACTGTAGGGCTATGTAAAAGCCTGGTAACAGAAGAACCCCCTGGCAGATGTTTTTTTTAACCCCTCTGATGCCTGAGGCAATCGTAAATAGAACACAAGTATCATTTCTATGCATGCAAATGTAGGACTTTAGTTGCAAACTAGTGATGGGTTGACCATGAGTAGCTCTGGCCACTTTGGTTTCTACGGGGTGAGTATATGAATTGGTTGATCAATATTAACATTATGTATTCTTATCATCCATTTAAGTTTGACTAATCTTCTCTTTCCTAGGCCTATAGTAGTCATTATATATTATATATGGCGATATTTTTCGGGCTGTCGCTGATATTACCGAGTCTAGTAAGCAGCACGTGAATACAGTAGGTAATTAACTGTTAATTCTTCATTTGCATACATGTTTGCAATAATGTCGTTAAATGTAACGCTCTTGCATATGTAATTAAGCAATGCATACTCGTTTGCATGCAAATTAGTCATCGTGGCATTTAATTTAGACGGCAATAAAATTAGAGTTATTGCTGCATTATTTACGAGTCAAACCTTTAGTAAATATGGCAGTAAAACTCTTTTTTTTCCCCCAACCATTAACATACAACGATATCAATATCGAAGTTTAGTAAATCTAGACCAATGAATCTGCAAACAATTGAACGTGCCAGTACTATGCGCTGGTCCATAGGACTCAATGGGGCATTTCAGTACCAAGGATAGGGGCTTGAAGGTGCAATCCCATATATAGCCTGCTAGAGAAAAAAACTTTTGTAAATGTAACAGTCCAAGGGATCTCCATAAAAAAATCTAGCTGTGACAGTAGCAAAGATTGAAATTATTTTATTATAATTACACATTGAATTGCTTATGGACCTCGGAATGGGGGAATGGTAGAGAATCACGTGAATATTATTTAAAGGAGGCATCAACAATCCTCAATGATAAATCCACTTCTGCTCTCTTAAAAAATTATCCAACTAGACAATAACTATCAGTTAGAAATGTAATTACAGGAGGGCAAAGATTTTGAAATTCTTGATGAAACCGAATTAATTTTTGTGGTACAATAAATACCCCAAAATTACCTATTTATTTATTTTGTCAAAAATTCATAAAAACGTACAGAAACCACCTGGGAGGCCCATCATCTCGGGTATCAATTCTCTTACATCAAATTTGTCTCTGTATCTTGATTTTTTTTTTTTTTACAAGAATACATGACGACCCTCCCGTCCTAGCTCAAAGATTCCACTGAAGTATTAAACATTTTTGAATGGGAACAAAATTACCTTTCGGTGACTTGCGTCTCACCTCGCTTTACGCCGGCATTAAACACAAGAAGGGCTGTTTGGCAAACCACTAAGTGGCTTACTAAAACGTTTGAGAAAACAAACAAACAAATGCAGTATATTTATACCTGAACACAACCACTGATATCTTTTTACAAAAATGTGGCACCACCATGGGAACTAGAGTCGCACCAAGTTAAGCCAACATCTTCATGGGTGTTTATAGGGCCGGCGCAAGGGTTTCATGCACCTTAGGCGAAACTTAAAATTTGCACCCCAAAAATAAAATAAACAATGTCGTAGCTATCGGGGCTGCAGGGGCTGCGACTGCACCCCCAGCGCGACGTAAAATAAAAATAACAGGGCGCCAAAATACCGGATAAAAAAAAGAAAAATAATTTAAAAAAAAGATAAATAAAAAATAATAAGAGGAAAAAATTATTATTATTATTATTGCGATCTTTGCACCTTAGGCGACCGCCTAGGTTCGACTAATGGACGAGCCGGCCCTGTAAAAATACACTGTTTGGGAGAATTAATTTATCCATAATAACAACCCATTTGGTGCGAACCTGTTCCTATGGCAACGCCACATTGATGATATCGTTTTCATATAGAAAGGCCACTTTAAAAGGTTTTTTTGTCTATTTAAGAAATAATGATCAGAATCTTAATATTACATATAATTTTAGTGCTTCTGCATAGACTTTCTAGATTTAAATGTATACGTAGAACATAACACTGTTAGACATTCTTTAAAACTGCCAACAGCAATAATTTCATTCTGAATTCTAGTGGCCATCATAGGCTCGTCAGTCCTGTTTAGTATAGCTTTGAACTTTGACCCTACGTGTTTCGTGCGCTTGCGCGTCACTTCCTCATATCCCCTGAGGAAGTGACGCGCAAGCGCACGAAACGTATAGGGTCAAAGTTCAAAGCTATACTCGACGGGACTGACGTGAGCAGCGCGACAGGCTTGTATCTCACCACCAAGCAGGAAGAGGCTTCTACCTCAAGGTCCGCCCCCCCGTGTCGGAGCATCCGTCCAAGGCACGCGGGACAGAACGGGAGTGCATCTACAAACACTCCAGTGTACCGGAGGACAAGCTGACACCTCCCTGCGGTGGAATACTTGTGCCTGTATACGTCATCCATCTTGTGAGCAGGGTCCTGGTTTTAACCCACCGGACTAGCGATCTCACTGTCACCCGCACTTTAGCAATTTTATTGTTGTTTTTTATTGTATTAAATTAGCTTTTATTATAATTTCAGCCTTGCTATCTTCTGTCTTATCTGTCAGTGTTTTATGTGGTTTTGTCTGACTTGTTAGTCATCCATCAGTATCTATTGTACGTAGTGTCAGTTTTATGTGATTTTGCCAGCATTATTGCACTATGATTTTTTTCTGTGTTTGATCCACATATCACGGAACGCACGACCGTATCATCACTCAATCACTTGGAAGCACAGGATTAGCCTGGGTACCCCCTCACCCACAGTGTAACACCCTCACTAAGCACACACACCTCTCACACACGGCCGTATCATCACTCAATCACTTGGAAGCACAGGACTAGCCTGGGTACCCCTCACCCACAGTGTTACACCGTCACTAAGCACACACACCTCTCACACACGACCGTATCATCACTCAATCACTTGGAAGCACAGGATTAGCCTGGGTACCCCCTCACCCACAGTGTTACACCGTCACTAAGCACACACACCTCTCACACACGACCGTATCATCACTCAATCACTTGGAAGCACAGGATTAGCCTGGGTACCCCCCCACCCACAGTGTTACACCGTCACTAAGCACACACACCTCTCACACACGACCGTATCATCACTCAATCACTTGGAAGCACAGGATTAGCCTGGGTACCCCCCCACCCACAGTGTTACACCCTCACTAAGCACACACACCTCTCACGCACGGCCGTATCATCACTCAATCACTTGGAAGCACAGGATTAGCCTGGGTACCCCTCACCCACAGTGTAACACCCTCACTAAGCACACACACCTCTCACACACGACAGTATCATCACTCAATCACTTGGAAGCACACGATTAGAAGAGTTCTGGACACTTCTCACCATAATTGGACTTTAAAGACTCACATATATGGACTTGTAAGGCGCCGGTTTTTCCTTTTTTGTTTATACTG
Organism: Ascaphus truei; assembly: GCF_040206685.1. NCBI lineage: Eukaryota > Metazoa > Chordata > Amphibia > Anura > Ascaphidae > Ascaphus > Ascaphus truei. The sequence continues at coordinate 30,400,664 of NC_134503.1, read as the reverse complement.
TTTATCCTGATTTGTATCAATCAGCTTTGTACCAGGCAGCCTAGCCCACATTAGGGGTTAATATTCCTAAATAGGTTTCACCACCCACTAATTTATTTTTAGCGCTTTTTCCACACCACCCTTTTTCATCTTCCTATTGTTAAGGACTTTGTTACAGTTTGACAGTATGCTAGCTCTCTGGAGATAAAAAGACACCCTGCTGTGATTAAACTCACACTTGTCCGTGTGGGTAAAGCTGTCACTAGCTTTTTATTGTTTATACAGCTCAACCCTGTTATAACGCGGTCCTTGGGGGCCACCCGATCCGACCACGCTATAACCGGGGTCGCGCTAATTTTTTTTTTAAATGGACGCCACGTGCCTGATTGGGAGGAGTAGGGGGTAGGTGGTGGAGTGAGGCGCCGGCAGCCCTACACGATCCCCCAGCAGCCACTACACTTCCTCCAGCAGTCCCCACACTCCCCCTGCACTTCCCCCAGCAGCCGCCCTACACAATCCCCCCAGCAGCAGCACATGATCCCCCAAGCAGCAGCAGCAACTACCAGAGGTAGGGGGGTATGGAGGGGTGTGTGCCTGCCTGTGTGCCTGCCTGTGTCCTTGTCTGTGTGCCTGTCTGTGTGCCTATCTGTGTGCCTGCCTGTGTGCCTGCCTGTGTCCTGTGTGCTGTGTCTGTATGCTGTGTGTGTGCCTGCCTCTGTGCCTGTCTGTATCTGTGTGTGCCTGCCTGTGTCTGTGTGCAGTGTGCTGTGTCTGTGTTCTGTGTGCTGTGTGCCTGGCTGTGTCTGTGTGCTGTGTGCCTGCATGTGTCTGTGTGCAGTGTGCAGTCTGCCTGTGTCTGCGTGCAGTGTGCTGTCTGTGTGCCTGCCTGTGTCCTGTGTGCTGTGTCTGTATGCTGTGTGTGTACCTGCCTCTGCCTGTCTGTATCTGTGTGTGTGTGCCTGCCTGTGTCTGTGTGCAGTGTGCTGTGTCTGTGTTCTGTGTGCCTGGCTGTGTCTGTGTGCTGTGTGCCTGCATGTGTCTGTGTGCAGTGTGCAGTGTGTCTGCCTGTGTCTGCGTGCAGTGTGCTGTCTGTGTGCCTGCCTGTGGCAGTGTGCAGTGTGCAGTGAAAAATATATATATATTTTTTTTTTCAATTTCGGGGTCCACGCTCAAACCGCGTTATAAGCGGATCCGTGTTATAGCGGATCGCGCTATAACGGGTTTGAGCTGTACTAATATTCCCTTTCCTGTGTGTATGCTGTTTGATTCGTTAAGATGGGCATATAGATGTTCAAGTATTAACTCTGTTTATATATATATATATCCCCTGAAGAAGTCGCCATTTGATGACGAAACGCGTAGGGCGTGGCTAGAATCCGGCCGCCATTTGCCCACAAACATTGATGCAGATTGATTTAGAACTTTTGGCTCCCGTGTGCTGCTGCTCTCCCGGCCTGCTACCTCATCCATACTACATCTGAGGTGCCTGTTTCCCGGAGGGACTAATGGTGTGGAGCATTGAAGGTGAAAGACCCCTCTTCCGGTTCCGGTTCACGAAGGAGATCCACGTGACGACGCCACTGACTGCGGACGGTTGCTGGTGATTGAGCTGCAAGGCACATGAGAGCCTATCTCATAAATGCTTTTATTTGCTGTATCCTTGTGAGTGGCCATTTGTCAGATTTATGTTCATTCAATACAATTTTATTTGTGGTAATGCACTAGGTGTGCGCCTGTTTCTTTTTTGTTCTTTTTTCTAGATTTCACTAGGGACTGGTGATCCCTTTGGAACGGGCTGCAAGAAACCAAAGACATTTCCACTGGAACAGGACTTTATGTATTGAAGGTTTTTTATTATATATTTTTCTTTTGACAATTTTTTATACATTTTTTATTATTAAATATATTTTTTATATTTTTTATATTTTTTCCTTTAGGGTTTTGTCAAGAGTTTGTATTGCCATTTGTATTTTTATAAAGTTTTATCATAGTGTATTAGCCTCATCTAGCTGCCCCCTCAAGCATTCCTATCAGCTATTGTCTCTCCTATTAATATCTTTAAATTAACTGGTTATTTAGCGGCGCTACTTCATTTCTGTTGTTTTGTTATATATATATATATATATATATATATATATATATAACAAAGACAGCACAAAAATTAAGTAGCGCTAAAGAGGATGTGAAATAACCCTAATAAATGATAAATTATAATGACATATTTAAAATATTAAAATAAATTAAAATTACCACAATTTAACCTAATAATATCTACAAACCATAACGTAATAGTGAAAAAAAAGGAAAATCCAAATTGAATGTTCCACTCAAACACAAAATCCAGAGAGAAATATAGTCCGAATAGAAGATCCAGGGAGCGTCTTTGCAGCTTTAAGGGGAGTGGTATAGCCAACTACTTTTGGAATCAGGGATCATACCATACCTACCCACCTAGATCCGGGTGGGTTACCAACAGATACAGTCACGTGCTGTTCTATAGAGTATTTAATTACGTTTTAACACCCCTTTTTTTATTCATTAGTTATTAATAAAGTAATTTTAATATTATCATTATACATTTGTTGTGAAGGAGTGCTAGGAAACTGGGTTCTTTTTCTCTTTAATTACACTATTATGTCCTCACCCAGTTAGCACCTCACCAGGTTCAACACCAGCAGTGCGGGTTTTTCTTTACGTGTAGCACTTACAGGATTTCAAACAGAACCATTCGTGGGAGAGAAATCTCTATTGTGGTCATCTGTGGTGGTAGGGTGAGTCCCAGGTTTGCAGAGTGGATGTAAACAGCCCAGGTTCACCATGAATTGGCAGCAAGATATAAAGGCATCCAATGCGCGTTTTGACATGACGATGCACAGCACACGGTGACGTTACTATAGTCGGCGCACGAATGGAGGGCTATTTAAAGTTTGATTTTTGGACACTCCGTAATTAAGCCCCTGAGGAAGCCAGACACCAGTGAAACGCGTAGGGCAATATGCATTTTGTACCTGGAGTCATTGGAGAGTCTGTCCAGCCTGACGCCTGCATCCCTGAGATCCAATTCCTTCTTCTCTTCTCACGTGGAGGACACGAAGCAGAAGGTCTATCTGGGCATTGATTTCTGGAGCCCCTGAGCGCACAACGCTTTTACTCAATGTACAATATGCGAGGGCATTGATTTTATTTTCTGTCATTAATTAAATGCTTTAACAGTATTACGCTGTGTTGGCATTTTATCTCTTTTCATACCTTACTTACCTGGGAGTCATTGCCTGATCCTTGTATACATCATCGCCTGGATACAGTACCTTTAACTGGTTCCTAAAGCTGAAAAGAATTGAGAGTATGTGAGTGCGCCTGACGCTGGCTTACTGGTCTCTTTCTGATTTTTTTTAAATATTACTTTGTTTCACTATTTTGTGTTATTTTTTCCCCCATATATCCGATGAGAGCTGCGCTCCTGTTCTGTATATAAAGTGTTTTTTTTACCCTGACATTAGTATACTTTACTCCAAGGAGGGACTGACCGCTTAACCATGTCACTGCCATTAGTACACGTTGCCCCTAGGAGGGACTGAGCCCTTAACCATGTCACTGTCATTAGAACACTTTGTCCCTAGGAGGGACTGACCCCTTAACCATGTCACTGTCATTAGAACACTTCAGTTTAAAAATAGATTAGCCCTATAAGAATCAAACAGAAATATCCCTATACTGAAGAACAGCTCCCAAGGAATCAACAGTCCAGAAGATGCATGGGCTGCTGCCTTTCTGTCCCATTCACACTACTAAGTGCCAGAAACAACACCCTAGGTCAGGCGTGCACAACTCGTAAAGCGAGAAGGGGCAAACTGCTCCAAGGAAAAAAAATTTGGGCCGCACGGGTAAAATCATCATCATTATCATCATCATCATCTCTCCTCCAGCACCTCTCATCATCATCATCCTCATATATCTCCCCCAGCACCCCTCATCATCCTCATATCGCCCCCAGAACCCCTCACTATCAACCTTCGCGATACTCCCCATCTATCTCTCATACCCCCATCTCTCCCCCTCACCCACACACATAATACTCCCTCTCCACATCAAACACACAATACCCCCCTGCACACCACACACATCCCACCCCCTGCACCTCACATCCTTCTCCCCCCCTGCACCTCACATCCTTCTCCCCCCCTGCACCTCACATCACTCTCCCCCCTTGCACCTCACATCACTCTCCCCCCCTGCACCTCACATCACTCTCCCCCCTGCACCTCACATCACTCTCCCCCCTGAACCTCACATCACTTTCCCCCCTGCACCTCACATCACTCTCCCCCCTGCACCTCACATCCCTCTCCCCCCCTGCACCTCACATCACTCTCCCCCCTGCACCTCACATCACTCTCCCCCCTGTACCTCACATCACTCTCCCCCCTGCACCTCACATTACTCTCCCCCCTGCACCTCAAATCACTCTCCCCCTCGCACCTCACATCACTCCCCCCTGCACCTCGCATCACTCTCCCCCCCTGCACCTCACATCACTCTCCCCCCTGCACCTCACATCACTCTCCCCCCTGCACCTCACATCACTCTCCCCCCTGCACCTCACATCACTCTCCCCCCTGCATCTCACATCACTCTCCCCCCCTGCACCTCACATCACTTTCCCCCCTTGCACCTCACATCATTCTCCCCCATGCACCTCTAATCACCCCCCCTGCACCTCCAATCACCCCCGCATCTCCAATGACCCCCCCCTGCACCTCCAATGACCCCCCCTTCACCTCCAAGACCCCCCCCTTCACCTCCAATGAACCCCCCTTCACCTCCAATGACCCACCCTTCACTCAATGACCCCCCCCCTGCACCTCCAATCACCCCTGTGCACCTCCAATCACCCCTGCACCTCACATCGCCCCTCCTGCACCTCACCCCCCTGCACCTCACCTCAATGCACCTCACCTCAATGCACCTCACCTCACCCCCCTGCACCTCACATCACCCCCCTGCACATATCCACGTTGGGAGCAGGGGGGGGGGAGCAGCCGCAGAAGAGCTCAGTTGGCTGTGACTTCCCCCTCTGTCCCACGTTGCCAGAGGGGGGGGTTGGGGAGGGGGGAGCGGGCCCTGCGCATGCGCGCTGGGGGGAATCGCCGCCATTTTTATTTTTTTTAAGTTTTTTTTTTTTTTAAATTTATTTATTAAACTGGCGCCCGGCCGGACTCATCGCGGGCCACACAGGGATGCGGCCGTATGTTGTGCAGGCCTGCCTAGGTGTTTAAGGTCCATCCAGGGATAGCAATGTCCCTTCTGCTTCAGCCGCTTAACACCAACGTGCTAAACTACTCCTCTCCTACTGTATTTTGCTTCTGTTAGGGAGGAGTAATGAGAAACACAACATATAATTATGGGGCTAAAGCAGTGGCTCAGAGAGTAAAGGCTCAGTGAGTAAGAGCTCAGTGAGTAAGAGCTCAGTAAGTAAGGGCTCAGTGAGTAAAGGCTCAGTGAGTAAAGGCTCAGCGAGTAAAGGCTCAGCAAGTAAAGGCTCAGCGAGTAAGGCCCAGCGAGTAAAGTCTCAGCGAGTAAAGACAGAGCGAGTAAAGGCTCAGTGAGTAAAGGCTCAGCGAGTAAAAGCAGAGCGAGTAAAGGCACAGCGAGTAAAGGCTCAGTTAGTAAGGGCTCAGCGAGTAAATACTCAGCGAGTAAAGGCTCAGTGAGTAAGGCCCAGCGAGTAAAGTCTCAGCGAGTAAAGGCTCAGCGAGTAAAGGCACAGCGAGTAAAGGCTCAGCGAGTAAAGGCACAGCGAGTAAAGGCTCAGCGAGTAAAGGCACAGTGAGTAAAGGCTCAGTAAGTAAGGCCCAGCGAGTAAAGTCTCAGCGAGTAAAGGCTCAGCGAGTAAAGGCACAGCGAGTAAAGGCTCAGCGAGTAAAGGCACAGCGAGTAAAGGCACAGCGAGTAAAGGCTCAGCGAGTAAAGGCTCAGCGAGTAAAGGCTCAGCGAGTAAAGGCACAGCGAGTAAAAGATCAGTAAGTGAAGGCTCAGTGAGTGAAGGCTCAGTGAGTGAAGGCTCAGTGAGTAAAGGCAGAGCGAGTAAAGGTTCATCGAGTAAAGGCTCAGCGAGTAAAGGCACAGCGAGTAAAGGCACAGCGAGTAGAGGCTCAGTGAGTAGAGTCACTGTTTATGAGTAAACAATGACAACAAGTTTGAATCAGGGGAACCTGGTTAAATTCCCAGTGTCGGCTCCCTGTGACTTGGGCGAGTCACTTTATCTCCCTGTGACTTGGGCACCAAAAACATAAATTGTATGCTCAGCAGGGCAGAGGAAAAAAAATGTGATTCTAATTCCTACAAAAAATAACTAATTTAATAAGAATGTACTTTTCTATTCTTATTCTTGTGAATAGTGGAGTGATCGGACGAGCACCGCTGCTAGAATAGGCGGGAGGCAAGGTGCTGTAAAAATAACTTTATTCCGGCATACAAGCCAAAGTTAAAACCACATGAGGAGGATCCTCTGACGCGTTTCGTCCTTATGGGACTTTATCGAAGAGTGATCCAGGGTAACCGGACCTCGCTATATATAGCCCCTCCTCCCGTGCGCCGGTACATGGCTCCTCCCCTCCGTCTCTGCTGCTTAACAGCTGATAGGTAAATGGGGGTAAATGGGGGTGAGTCGCCACGCATCCGCGCACAATGAGCAGGCAACCAATAAATGAAAAAACATTAAGCATCACGTATACTCTCCCCTGTGTGCCCCTTGTTCATACACACATAAACTTAAGTGAACACATATAATATGCAACACATTGATTACTTTGTTTAAGCACACAATGTCGGTACACAGATACAATGTTCAGAACAGAATCATTACAACTATCAGCGAGTCCGGTTTAACCTTTCAAACTGACACAAACATACAGTGAAACACACATGATATACTATTAACCAAGACATATAATGCATATATTGTGGGTCCATTCCAACAATGAATGAACCTTCAAGTATGCAAAAAAGTATAAACCCCTATATCTATATCCTAACCTAAACAATCATATAATAATAAAAGAAAAATACAATGAGAACTAATAATAAACAAATTATATATATACACAAAAGAACAACAGATTTATTCCTAGGTTAAAATAAACTCCCATGTGGGAGTAAAAAAGAAATAGTATATATATATATATAGATATATATATCTATATATATATCTTTATACTATATTAGTGAAAGCACTGTATGTTTGCCTGCCTGCCTGCATGCATGCCTGCCTGCCTGGATGTCCGGTGTCCCTAGGGGAAATCTCATTGGTCCCTTGGCCCGCCCCCGCACACCTCTCATTGGCCTGAGGCGGAGTGACGGGCCAAAGGACACACAGGGACACACACACACACAGGGACACACACACACAGGGACACACACACACAGGGACACACACAGGGACACACACACACAGGGACACACACACACAGGGACACACATGGACACACACACACACACGGACACACACACACACACACACACACACGGGGCTCACAGTGTTAGCAGCACCCGCGCGCACCTCCTCCTCTCCCCGTGTCTCCCGTGCTTTCACCCCGACCCCCCCCCTCCCCCGGCGCCGCTACAGTCAGCGGGACACACACACACACTATTATTAGCCCTTCAGCGCCCCCCCCCCCCCCACCCAGTGTCAGCGGCCGTGCGAGACCCCCCCTCTATATCTCCCACCTCTCCCCCCCCCCACACATATACATGCCCCCCCCTCCCCGGCGGGGGAACAGCCAGTGGCCAGGCAGGCTGCCTCGCGGCGCCGAGTGCCCAAGATGGCGGCGCCCGGGACACAGCGGGGGAGCGGCCACAACACGCTGCCTCCCGCCTCAGATCCACGTGGGACCTGCCGGATGGGTGAGTGAGCGGCCTTCACCTCCCTTCCACCCCCCTTCACCTCCCCTCCACCCCCCCTCCCCTCCAGTGTCAGTGTCTCCCCGATACCCCCCCCCCCCCCCCGGCGCCGCTACAGTCAGCGGGGGAGCGAGCGGCCGGGACACAGCGGGAGAGCGGCCACAACACGCTGCCTCCCGTCTCAGATCCACGTGGGACCTGCCGGATGGGTGAGTGAGCGGCCTTCACCTCCCTTCCACCCCCCTTCACCTCCCCTCCACCCCCCCTCCCCTCCAGTGTCAGTGTCTCCCCGATACCCCCCCCCCCGGCGCCGCTACAGTCAGCGGGGGAGCGAGCGGCCGGGACACAGCGGGAGAGCGGCCACAACACGCTGCCTCCCGTCTCAGATCCACGTGGGACCTGCCGGACGGGTGAGTGAGCGGCCTTCACCTCCCCTCACCCACCCCTCACCCCCCATATTTAGGGTATTCAATCTGTCTCCCCCCTTGCTGCTACTATATGCTCCAGTCCTGAGAAGGAGAAACTCTCAATTCCTCCCATGGGGCAAGTAGAGAAGTGTCTCGATACTGGATGCAATGTACCCATTTTTTTAATTAAACGAACATGTTCTTGAATCCTTTGTTTTAGGGGCCTGATGGTACGTCAAATATATACTTTACGGCATCCACATCTAAGTATGTAAATTACGTAACTTGTGTTACAGTTGATAAATGTTTGTAGGGTCTTGCGTGTCATAGGTTTGGAGCATTCTATGGGCCTCATGCAGAGAGCATCGTTATTGCAAAACTCGCCATTTTTTGTTCAATTTCCCTCAGAAAACGGCATAAAATGGCGAGTTGCGAAAAACGCGCCTTTTTTTTATTTCTATGTTTAAAACTCGCCTCGCGGCTGGCGAGAACCTCAATCGCGCCATTTTTAAAACTCTCCGAATGCAGAGAGGTGCGAACGGCAAGTAGCGGCTGTTCGCGCCAAAAAAAGGCGCGATTCTCGCATTTTTGCCGCGCCACGAAAATATGGCAAGATGGCGCTCGCCGCCTATAGTAAAGGGGAAAAAAAAGGCGCGAATTTGTTTTTACACGTTTCTGAAGCGCGCATCTCGCCAATTTAAACTCGCCAGACGCATCCATGTTAAACATAGCAGAATTCGCACTTTTCTGCATATGGAGAATAAAACTCTCCAAAAAAGCTACTTTTTATGAAATTCGCCATTTTTAAAATTCTATGCTCTCTGCATGAGGCCCTATATTCTTTATTGTCTTAGCAAAGCGACAAATACTGCAATGGCCACATGGAAAAAAGCCTTTTGGTATATTCATTATACCCATAGTGTGTTGGGAAGAAAACAAACTGGGTGACACATAAGATGCCAAAGATTTTGCTTTACGAAAAATAAATTTAGGTCCTTTATCCATTATTACTTTCAAGTCTACATCTAATTTCAATGTGACCCAATGTTTAAAAATAATTGACCGTATAGCATTAGATTGTCCGCTCTGTTGAGTAATAAAGAGGGGTAATGGTTTTGTACCCTTTCTACCCCACTGTCCTTTTTTGGAGACATTCATAGATAGGAGATCTTTTCTCTCCATAGATTTCACCAAACATAATGTATCTCTAAGGTCTTTTTCCTTATACCCCCTATCTTGGAATCTGGTGATAAGTTTTTGGGCCTGTACTGCACCGACACACTTTATTCGAGCAAATACCCAGTATGTACCTGGCAGATACCTGGAATGCGCCGCTCCTCACCTCTGACAAGCCCCGTTGCGTTTGCCTTCCCAGCCTGGGTTCATGCCTGGCTGATGGGCGGCTGATCTGTTAAATGATAATGATTAGGATTTAATAGGCTGCAATGCTTCGCGTGTCTACCAGATGGCATAAATTCATGAATTGTAATGCAGTATATATATATATACTGTGCAGTATTGCAGCCAGCGGGAATAAAATGCTTCAATCCCTGCCTGGAAAATACCTCAATGCACTCGGGCAGAAAGCAGTCACAAACCTCAATACACCCGGGTATACCCGAATTCGTGGGAATAGCCGAGCTCGAATAAAGTGTGTCGCCAGTGTATGTCAAAGCTTTTCTCTGTAGAGCATAACCATTTTAGACGTAACAATTGGCCCTTAGGGATTCCTCTCTTAAGGGGCCCTGCATGATTACTGGGAGCCATCAGGTATGTATTCCTGGAGTTGTGTTTTCTATAGACGTCCGTCTGTATATTCCCTTCCACATCTATATATAAAGTTAGATCCAAATAACAAATATGGTGAATACTGTGCTCATATGTGAAATATAAATTATATTCATTTTTATTAAGAGTTTGTATAAAATAGTCCAATGTTTGTTCATCACCCTCCCATATAAAGATAAGACCATCAATATATCGTCGATAAAATAGAATGTGTTGCCTGTGTAAATTACAATCACCGTAAATAAAAAGTGACTCCCATAACCCCATAAACAAATTAGCAAACGAAGGTGCAAAGGATGTGCCCATAGCCGTGCCTATAAGTTGTAAGTAAAATTGTGCATCATAACAAAAGTAATTATGTGTAAGTAGAAAAGTGATGGATTCAATCAAAAAAGTGCACAGTGCTGGAGAAAGATTAGATGTGTTAAAAAAATGTTGAATGGCCTCAATGCCTTGTCTGTGATCAATAATGGAATATAGAGATCTGACGTCCATCGTGACCCATATGCAATTTCTGTTCCATTTAATTTGTTTGAGATCCTCTATGAGATCTCTGGAGTCTTTGATAAATTAAGGTAATCCCAAGACTATGGGCTGCAAAAATGAATCAACATAACGTGATAGGCCATCTCCCAAAGATCCAATGCCTGACACAATCGGCCTACCAGGTGGACGTGTCAGGGTCTTATGGATCTTTGGGAGATGGTAAAAAATAGGTATTACTGGGTGTGATGGATATAGGAAACCCAACTCCTTTGGATTCAAAACATAGAGTATCTCACCTAGCTCCAATAGAGATTTTAATTCTTTAAGAAACATTTGGGTTGGGTCTGACGTAAGTTTTTTATAGGAAGATGTGTCCCCTAATTGTCTCAATGATTCCTTATTGTAGTCTTCTGAAGACTGGACTACAATCGCTCCCCCCTTATCCGCTGCTTTAATAACCAGCGATTTGTCTTTTTGGAGTTTAGTTAACTCGTGTCTTTCAGCCCCCGTGAGATTATCAATTCTGGGGTTGCCAATCATAAAACCATCGGCCAGTATTTTTAAATCCCTTTCAACCAATTTTTCAAAGGTTGAAATGAATGGGCCTTTAGAACTGTTAGCACAAAAGATAGATTTCTTTTTAAATTGTGTGTGTTTATGCTGAAAGAAATCTGTAGAAAGATCATATGATGGCAAACCAGGTAATTGTTCATCAAACAGGCCCTCTAAGTCTGCAATTGCACAGTGTTCCTTAAAGGAAAGCCCCCGAAGGTTTAAACCCATATTCAAAATATCTACAGTATCTAAATCAATATTATCTGAATCTTCTGACCTAGCATCCAGTTCAATATTAGCTGTGGAGAAAAATTTGGTTAGTGCTAATTTACGGGTAAAGCATTGCAGATCAATAACTGTATCAAAGAGGCGGAAGTTACTCTGTGGGGCAAAATGTAGGCCCTTATTAAGGAGTGTCACTTGGTCCTTGGTAAGTGTGGTGTTTGAGATGTTAATCACATTGTCCTCCCTTAGTTGTATTTCTTTCTCTTTGTAGCACCCCTTTGATGCTCCCCTCTTCCTCTTTGACCTCCGCATCCTAAAAAAGCAGAAGAAGAGGAGGAGGTAGACGGTGGGAGCAGGGGCCATCCAGCTAATTCCAGCGAGAGAAGCGCAGCAGAGCACAGATTGGAAGAGTGAGTACATACTGCTACATTTTTGAGGCTACGGGAGGTTATTATTAGCCCACCCACAGAGGGACCACCGGGTGGAGTTATATACTCACCGGATAGGTTAGATGGCTTTCTCCCCTCATTGAATGGACTATGGTTGCTTTATTGTTTTCTCTCTTCATGGATTTGAGTTGCTGGTGTCATTGCTAAGGAGGATGGTAACCCTGCTCTAAATGACATTACTATACGCCTACATATGGTAGCACTGGAGGTATATGGAGCACCCAATTAAGGGAGTTTCCCTTATCCACTTTATTCTTATTCTTGTAACTAATCTGAATAATTTCATGATATCAATTAATGCATTAATCTCTTTAAAACGACTTTTTTAGAGAATTCTAGAAAATGTATTTCTTTTGTTGGGGTTGCAGTGGCCCCGTGGTCTTCCTCGAGGCATTTACATTAAATGCTGGGGGATCACGGGAGGCCTCTGCAACTCACTTACCGGGATTCTGTAGAGCTGGTAGTCGCATTGCTATGGCAACGCCGCGTCAAATGACGCTGCGATGTCATGCGGAGTGATGTCACACCTCCATCTCCATGGCAACGGGGTCACGTAACCATGCCACGTGACCCTGCAGCATAATTTGACGCTGCCAAACAAGGTGAGGGGGCGCGAAAGCGAGGGGGAGCAGACAGGGGGTGCAGCTCCAAAAGTTTGCTCTCCCCTGCGCTAAAACAATATATAAAAAACAAACTTTATTTACAACCTCCTTATATTCCACTTCATATTTTATTTATATCAATAGATCATTTGCATACTGTAACACATTATGTCCCACGCCCAGGAACAATAAAACCTGTGCTACGGTAAAAACATGTTAATAAGCCATTGAATTACTTCTACGTAAATACAAATCTATACTTGAGTCCGGGTGTAAAGAAATCTTTTTACAACTGCCAAATTCCATATTTTCTTTTAAAACTATACACTAACAAGCTTTAACATGCAATGCTGCCAAGGTTTATTTTAGCCCTTATTATTCTTCCATTCTAAATCATTAACTATCAGAGAGTAACACACAAATACTTCACTCCACAATGTAATAATTATGCCTTCAAACTATTCAGTATGATCTTTCTAAAACAAACAAACAAAGAAAAACATTTAAAGAGGATGTCCCCATTTTCTTTTTCAGTGAAGGACAGAGAAATTATAAGACAATCAGAAATTATACTCTTCTGGGTTTTTTAGCCAAATAATTACATATGATCCTAAAAAATTATACCTTGTCATTGATACCAAAAATCTATACTAAACAGTAGTACAGCGTTTACCTACATTCTTGCTGAGAAAAAAAAAACAAAATACAGTTTGATTCATATTCCTACAAAAAAAATAATTTAATAAGAATGTACTTTGCTATTCTTATTCTTGTAACTAATCTGAATACTTTCATGATATCTATTAATGCATTCATTTCTTAAAAACTACTTTTTTCTTTTAGATTTGTAGCAAATTTCTTTCTAGGTTAATGGTTAACTTGTATACTGTGAAGTGTACAAACTCCTGTAAGTTTCAGTGAAGAAGGGAGGTGAGGTTGCTGCTTCTGCAGCTTTGGGCTACAGATGTGAGAATTGAATTGATTTTTAGGTTCAGTCCCTCATTTTCTTTGCAATTACTTTATATTGTATCCCTGATACAGGTCTAGGAATGTTTTTTTACTAGTGATCCCTGACTACTGTTCCAGGAATGTACTCGCTGGGGGACCGTATAATTAATTGTATCATACAAAACAGGGGCGACCCCCTGGGAGGCCCCTTCTCAGGTTCCACAGAGGATACATTTCCTATTATAGTTACTGCAGTTTTACACTATATTTCTTAGTCACACAGACAATCTTCCTTAGTCACACAGACAATCTTTATTCTGTTTCTATAAATATTTCTTAATACTCACGAGATTCCATCACACGGGTAAAACTATCAGGAGTTCATGGTTTTACCAAGACATTGAACAATATATACTAAAGACATTTTAGAAAAGGTGGCTTACCTTCTATTTGGTCGACCTGGAAAATGTCTCAAGATCTCCAGTTCCTTGTTCGGTTCCGGTTCCGAGATGTAGGAATCCCACTTCATACACCAAGTGTTACCGCAGCCTTTTCTGGGGCACCCCTGGGGTACCAAGAACTGCAAGCAGGTTCGGTGAGTATCATGAATCTTTATTTACGAATGCACTTGGAGATGACACGTCAGCAAGCAGCTTCAGTGTGATCTGAAGTGGGGTCGTCCCAGTCTCAGTATTTATACATTACATATGAACCTTATCTTATATGCACATATTATCACTTCACCCAATCCACAAGCTCAACATTGCACATTCCAGCTATCCCATAATAGTTGTTTTTCCTAAACATAGGTTTCGATTCCCAGGAAAACATGATTTACCTGGATATTACCAGAGCAAACCTTGCCCAACCACACATTCCAACACGTACACAGAATGAACAAAAAATACTTATCACACATACACACAAAACAGAGGTGACAAAATGGAAGACCAGTAACCCCAGAACCTTTCTCTTCCCAATAGCCCTCTGGTCTATAAATCTTTCACACAATATTCTACATGTGTGTTTTTTTTAAATAAATCTGTTCTGGACTATGAGAAAATACTTGCAGCATTTTTTTAACAACTCTGAATGACAGTATAATGTATTATAATGTAACAAGCATTTTTTGTTTTTCTCTATAGCTCCCCTGTTCATAATTATTTCACAGTTCCCCCTTTTTATACTTGAAACAAGAGTTTTCAGGTATAACCCAAAATTAGTTGTTAACATTGCTTAGTCTCTGACATTTATAAAGGGCAAATAAACCGCTCTGACATTCCAGATTGGCATGGTGGATCTTAGTGCTTCTTCTTTCCGTATACACTTCTACAGATCCTTAGCCAGGGATATATCAAATTCATCCCGATATCCTTCTAGGTGATATTATGGTAGTTCGCAAGGGTTATACCCTCAAAGGATGTGTAAAAGGGAGGGTTTCTGTTCCTTCTTCTTGGAGGGCCATTACTTGTGGGGAGGGAGAGTCTGAGGCACTTGGCAAGTAGCAGTTTACAAGACACAAAGATGACATACACTGTGAAGAGACAAACAATTAGAATCAATCCTTGGACAATTTTTGCTCAGAGAGATCCCAGCCATGCACTTAAACCCAAGAAATCTCCACCCAACCTCTTATCCGCTTCTCTCCCCACATTATCTATGATTTTCTGGAGAGTTTTCACCTTATCAAGGTGCTTCCTTACATCCATATTCCTATCCTTAATCCAGGTGCAACATTTAGCCCCGATAGTTTTACAGAGGCCTCCTCTGTCTGCCAACAACATATCTAAGCCGATTTGATGGGATACTACTACTGCTCTTATTTTTATTTGTTCCTCAGTTACAATCTCAATACTCATGGAAGTTTCATTAACAATATCCTCCATAAGTGACGAGAAATTATTTATCCTGTTCATAACTTCAGTTCCCCGTTCCTGTTACTAAAATGGGAGTTAAAATTAAAACAGTTAAACCAACACATAACATAACAAATTTCCAGGCCGGATCCATAATACTTCCCAAAGGGTCGATATGTTCTTCTTCGTCCTTAGGGGGTTCCTTGTAAACGTCTTTTAACAGGTTTTTAACTCGGTCCAACAATTTACAATGAGACACGTGGACCCAGGATTCGACTTCTGCAAGCTTTGCGGCAGTGTTTGTGGTGAGCAAGATTTGATAGGGGCCCCTCCACTTTGGCTGCAGCACTGTTTTCGTTTAGAAGGATCAAATCTCCAGCAGATTCCAGACGATGAGACTTAGAAAATTCTTTGGTTAGTTGAACAGCTTTGACCTGTTTATGGATAGACTGCAAAGTTTTCATTAGCTGCATGCAATACTTTGCTATTGTCTCATCTGCTATCACATGATCCTTAACTAATAACTGAGCTGAAGAAGCCGTAATCATTGGCCGCCCCATCAATATCTCATGAGGGGACAGGCCATGTTTACGCACCGGTGTGCTTCTGATGGAAATAAGTGCCAAAGGCAGCGCCTCGGGCCACTGGAATCCAGTTCTCTCACAAATCTTCCTTATCTTACCCTTAATGGTCCCATTAGCCCTTTCAACTGCGCCAGCACTCTGTTGATGATGTGCACAATGGAGCTGATAGGTAATACCAAACTCTTTAGCAACCTGTCGGACTGTTGCCGCTGGAAAATGTGCAAGCCTATCTGAAAAAATATGATATGGTAGACCATATCTAGGAATACATTCCTGTAGTAGCTTTTTAGCCACAGTCATATCATCAGCATGTTGAGCGGGATAGGCCTCCATCCAATTAGAGAAAGTGCAAATGACTAACACAACATATTGATAATGAAGGCTTCTGGGCATTTCAATAAAATCAATCTGTAAATTGATAAATGGGCCCCATGGGCGAGGTGAGTGATTAGTTCCTGTGATTTTCGCTGGTCTACTGATGTTAAAAGCTTGGCAAGTGGGGCATTGTGCGCAATGTCTTTCTCCAGCTACAGTTACGCCTGGGGTCCACCAATCTTGTTTAATGATGCCCACAATCCCCTCCTTGTTCACATGCGATACTCCATGAGCCATGCAAAGAATATAGGGCATCAAGGAAGAGGGCAGAACCTGTCTCCCATTAGGTTGCCAATGGTGGGAATGTGCAGCCTGTCTAATGCCCATCTCAGGTACCTGACAAATTGGGCATATTTTACAATATTGCTGTAACATTTTATAATGTCAACAATAATTACCCCTTTAGCCAGAGCGAGACATATCATAAATCGCTCAAGCAAGGTGGGGTAATAGGATCTCTGGTGCCACCAGGCAGCCGTCCGGAGAGTGCCAGAGTCCACCAGGGCTTAATAGGCCCCCTGCCAGTCTCTAAGATTCTAATTTACACCATGGGGTAGAATTTTAAATTTGAACTAGATCACTAAAATCAGTGATCAGAAACTGGATGGTAGCTATAAACACTTACATATCCTGAGGTACCTGCGGATACAAAGTTATATAGTACCAAAAAACATAAATAGAATCAGTGAACACAGTAGCCGTTTCCCCTGTAGCGAGTACACAAATGTCTGGTAAGGACCTAAAAAAAACACAAATTTAGCAACTTGAAATGGATAAACCTTGGGTAGAAGATTTGCATTTAAACCTTCATGTTGGGAATAAGCGTAATCTGACATCAAATTACCCAGCGTATCTCTCTGACTGTAACCATCAAAATACAAAATAAAATCTGGATTGCTCACAGATACATTCTTTAAGATGAGAGGTTAGAGACACAGGGTTCAAGGTGAGACACTGTTGGAGAGAAAAATGGTCAGCAGTTATAATATGTCACATATTTAGTTAACTTTACAGTAGAAAAATAGTGTGCGTTAAACTTCAGAAATAAAACAGCAACAAGAAAAATGTTAGTTCTCCATTAACATTCTGTGCATTTCCCATAGAATAGTTTATTTCCACTCTACTATTTATACTGAGGAGGCAGGAAACCTAAACAGAAAATAACACAGAAAGTGGGGCAATAAAGGCAAAATAAAAAAACAAAAACATTGTCCCTGTCTATAAAGACAGCCGACTCCTTCAATATATAAAACGTGATACATAGCCAGCCTCTCAAAAAAAATATATATATATACTGTACACTTGTTACTGCAGCACTTATAACATATTTGTTATTTAGTAAATACTAACTCTGAAGTGATTGTCAAGGGGGTCTCAAAGAGTTCTGGTCTTAGTTGCGTGTTTTCCTGTACTATGTCCGTGCAATTGTGTGGCTCCCCTTCCATAATGTTGGTATGAGTAGGGCTGGGTTTAATGGAGGGCAACTGTGTATGGTTACGTTGTCAGTATCTGTAAACACTTCTCGTACTTGGTCAGATGAGAATTGGACAGTTGGTTCTGGTGTCTTAATAATAAAGTAGCCACTGGATGTGGTACATTAACCTGCAAAGGGTGTCCCTGTACAATGGTTTGACAAGTACCCACCAAGGCTGCTGCAGCTGCCACTGCCTCATACATATGGGGAAAAACTTGTGCTACTGCATCTAGTTTAGTACTATAATAGGCTGCTGGCTTCTGATTCGTACTGTGTGTTTGCGTGAGTACTCCCGAGGCATGTCCATAGGCAAAATAATGGTGTCTGTGCTATTTGGGTCAGGGTGAGCAACATAGAGAGCTGTTACAGACAGATATTGGGCTGCAGCGTGTCTCGCAGATTGATCTGCTTTAGAATTGCCAATAGAGATAGGGTTTTTATTATTTGTGTGAGCTGCTTTTATCCTGCACTCTTTTCAATTACTGCTGTTCAAAAATCAGAGAGGACCAGTTCATTTAAGACAACAAACAGTTAGTTTCCTATTATAAGTTTGAACAGAGAAAGCTTGATAACTAAGAAAAAAACCATCTCTGAAATTTTTCCTATAAAACAAAAATCTTATTGTTTTACTCACTATTTATTTCTAATTCCTTATCTCTCTTTTACACAACCTTTCTCTGCCTACAACTCTCTCCTGCCATTATTGGATCAGACTCTTTCTTTTGTCTAATTTTATTACCCTAAATAAATTTATTTTACTTTTTTAAAAACTTTGCGTTTGAGATATATTTAGTTTCAGTCCTGACACCTCAGCAGTGCGCAAAGTGGGGGGCACACCCCCCAGGGGTGGCGTTGGATTTGTTTGGGGGGTGCGGGTGGTTGCAGAGGCCCTGTGCTCTTCCCCGAGGCATTTACATTAAATGCCTGGGGATCATGTGAGGCCTCTGCAACTCACTTACCGGGATTTTGCAGATCTGGTAAGACCCATTGCTATGGCAAGGCTGCGTCAAATGATGCTGCGGTATCATGCAGAGTGATGTCACACGTCTGTCTCCATGGCAACGGGGTCACGTGACGTCATGACACATGACCCGCGACGTCATTTGACGCCGCTAAACAAGGTGAGGGGGGGGCGCGAGTGCAAGGGGGAGCAGGCAGGGGGCGCAGGTCAAAAAGTTTGCGCTCCCGTGCACTAAAACAATATATGAAAAACGTTATTTACAACTTCCTTATATTCTGCTTCATATTTTATTTATATCATTTACTACTGTTACAGAAATTTACCCACTGGGGGACCGTATAGTTAATTGTATCATACAAAACAGGGGCGTCCCCCTGGGAGGCCCCATCTCAGGTTCCACAGAGGATACATTTCCAATTATAGTTACTGCAGTTTTACACTATATTTCTTAGTCACACAGACAATCTTCCTTAGTCACACAGACAATCTTTATTCTGTTTCTATAAATATTTCTTAATACTCACGGGATTCCGTCACTCGGATAAAACCATCAGGAGATCAGGGTTTTACCAAGACATTCAACCATATATACTAAGCCATTTTAGAAAAGGTGGCTTACCTTGTGTTTGGTCGACCTGGAAAATGTCTCGGGATCTCCAGTTCATCCTTCGGTTCCGGTCCTGAGATGTAGGAATCCCACTTCTGACACCAAGTGTGACCGCAGCCTTTTCTGGGGCACCCCCGGGGTACCAAGAACTGCAGGCAGGTTCGGTGAGTATCAAGGAATCTTTATTTACAAGTTGTCATATTCTCTAGCCTGCTGTTCCCATGGTTGGCCACCAGGACTGCTGCCACTCTCAATGTCTTGTTCTAGCCTGCAGTACCTATACTTGTCCACCGGGATTGCTGCTGCTAAACTAAGGAACATTCCGGACCCTGATACCTGACACCTCTGCACCTGTGCTCCACCTCTCAGCCTGCATATATAAACCTCCCTTTCCTGTTCCTCCCTTGCCTGTTTATTCTGGTTCCTTAGCTCCTGCAAGGTTCCTGTGTTTACTGCTGTGCTAGCTATTGCTATCATCCTGTTCCAGTCTCCTCGTTGCCGACCTCTGCCTGTTACCTGACTACGCTATCTGCCGCCTGCCTCGGACCTCTGCTCGTTACCCAACTACGCTATCTGCCGACTGCCTCGGACCCCTGCTCGTTACCCGACTACACTATCTGCCGCCTGCCTTGGACCTCTGCTTGTGACCCCTACTACGCTCCTGCTGTTCCTGCCACTGGGATCCACTCCAGCCGAAGTCCAATCCTTGACAGAATAAACAGGCCCTACCATGGATTCCGCTGGAACAGACCCGGCCCAGGCTCAGACACTCCATGACTTACAACATATCATGGTTGGTTACCAAGAACAACAAAGACACGTGTTCAATCGTCTGGGCCGCTTGGAAGAACAAGCCGCCACCGCGGAAGCTGAGAATCGTGAACTACGTGCAGCCTTAATCACCTTGTCTGGTCAAAACACTGTGCCTGTGCAAACCGCACCCCGTATATCCCTTCCGGAAAAATTTTTGGGGAAAAAACAATCTTTCTGGAATTTCCTTAATCAATGCAGACTTGTGTTCAAGCTTCAGCCCACCGTTTATCATACCAAAGAAGCCCAGGTTGGACTGATCATAACCCTGCTCAATGATGAGGCCCTTGCTTGGGTCTCCCCTATGTTAGAACAAGATAGCCCACTACTAAGGGACCTGGAGGAGTTTATCGAAGCCATGAGTCTTATTTTTGATGACCCAAATCGTAGTGCAACCACTGAGGCAACTCTGAACAATCTTCGTCAAGGAAGATGCTCGGCAGCTGAGTACGCCGCTGAATTCTGCAGATGGGTAAACGATATTGATTGGAATGAGGCCGCGCAGAAATATCATTTTCGGCAGGGTCTCTCGGAGCAATTTAAAGACGAACTAGCCCAGGTGGAGCCCCCAGAGAGATTTCAGGACCTTGTCCGTTTATGTATCCAAATTGATCGTAGGCTTACGGAAAGACGATTGGAGAGACAGGGGTTCATGCCAAGCAACCCCAGGTTTAGAGATGTCAGTACCCCAATACGTTCCAGGGAAACTGAGGAGGAGCCGATGCAAGTAAATACACTGCGGGGACCCATCTCAACCGGGGAAAGGAATAGATGCCGAACAGAAGATCTCTGTTTATATTGCGGAAACAATGGGCACTATCTCGCTGATTGCCCAAACAAGTCCAGGCGGTCTTCTTTCCAGAGCCCTAGGAGAAATCAGCTGCACGCTATTTCAAAAACTGTTTTCTCTGCTTCTCAAGGGAAAGATAACCCTCCTTCGCTATACCCTCATCTCCTGGTTCCTATTATAATCGAGGAAGGAACACATCGTTTTTCAACCACAGTAATGGTCGACTCAGGGGCGGCAGGGAATTTTATGGACATAGAATTCGCCAAGAACATTTGTAGCCAAGGAATCGCCAGAAAGGATGGAAGTTGTTGACGGTTCTCCCTTGAGCTCTGGACCTGTTACCCATGAAACCAGTAACTTAACACTAATCATGGAGCCCAATCACCAGGAGAAGATTTCATTTGGTCTCATTTCATCACTTTTGTTTCCAGTGATTCTGGGAATTCCATGGCTCATGATCCATAACCCACTAATTGACTGGAAGACAAAGACCCTCACGTTTCCCTCGGAGTACTGTCAGCTAGCCTGTCTTCCTAAAACTCCTACACCAGAGTGTGTAGGAATACATAAGATTTCCTCGTCTCAAGAAAATCTTCTGCCGGTTCCTTACTCTGAGTTTTTAGATGTGTGTGACAAGAAGAACGCGGATACGCTTCCCCCACATCGCTCTTATGACTGTCCCATTGAATTATTACCGGGTGCTGCCATTCCGTTTGGAAGAATCTATTCCCTCTCAGAACCGGAATTGAAGGTCCTCAATGACTACCTACAGGAGAACCTATCAAAGGGTTTTATCCAACCATATACTTCTCCAGCAGGCGCTGCGCTCTTCTTTGTGGAAAGAAAGACGGTTCTCTACGCCCCTGCATTGACTATCGGAAACGAAATAAGATTACGGTGAAGACCAGGTACCCATTACCTCTGATTCCTGAACTATTGGAAATAATTCGGTCAGCCAAAATCTTCACCAAATTAGATCTCAGAGGAGCGTATAATTTGGTCCGCATTCGACCCGGTGACGAATGGAAAACAGCCTTCCGAACCCGTTATGGGCACTATGAATATCTGGTGATGCCTTTTGGAATCTGTAATGCCCCTGCTACCTTCCAGCATTTAATCAATGATATCCTCCGAGAGTTATTGGACCAATTCATAGTGGCATACCTGGATGACATCCTAGTCTTCTCAGATAACATAATGGATCACCAGAGACATGTCCGAATTGTCCTTGAGCGTCTCTGTAAGTACAAATTGTACATCAAGTTAGAAAAATGCGAATTCGAAAAGACCAGCATGCAATTTCTCGGTTACATCATCTCTCCCGAGGGTTTGAGTATGGACCCAGGCAAGATTCAAGCCGTGGTGGAATGCCAATCCCTCAAAATGAAAAGGACATTCAGAGTTTTGTGGGCTTTGCCAATTTCTATAGACGTTTTATTAAAAATTTCTCTGACATTATTGCCCCAATCACCCAACTCACACGGAAAGAATTCCCCTTCAAATGGTCTCCTGAAGCGGATGTGTCATTTGAACAATTGAAGTCACTCTTCACATCTGCCTCTATCCTCATCCATCCAAATCCAGAATTACCATTCATCTTGGAAGTGGGTGCATCCGACTCCGCTGTTGGTGCCATTCTGTCACAAAGAATTGGACCCAAGATGCTCCTTCATCCATGTGCCTTTTATTCATACCAAATGTCAACAGCTGAATGAAATTATGACATCGGAAACAAAGAACTCTTGGCTATAAAAGCTGCATTCTCTGAGTGGAGACATCTACTGGAGGGGGCCAATCACCCAATTACGGTCTTTACGGATCACAGGAATTTAGAATTCATTCGATCCGCAAGGAGACTGTCTGCTCGACAAGCCAGATGGGCTCTCTTCTTTGCAAGATTTCAGTTCCACATCTCATACTGCCCTGGCTCCAAGAATGGGAAAGCCGACGCCTTGTCACGGTCATTTCCTAATCCTAGTTCAGACAAAGAGCAAGAAGAAACTATTCTTCCAAAAAGAAATTTTTTGGGCGTCACATTCTCCGCCGATCTCCTCACACGAATAAAGGGAGCCTACTCAAATGACTCTTTTCTTAAAAACCCTCCTCCGGAAGCAGAACTATTTCTATGTGATGGTCTCTGGAACTGTAAGGATCGTCTGTTCGTCCCTAAGGAGGTAAGATTAGAGGTGCTCCAATTAATGCACGACTCCCGACCCGCTGGTCACCCATGTGTCCTCAAGACACAGGAACTGTTGTCTTGCTCTTTTTGGTGGCCTAAATTAGCACAAGATGTTAAAGACTATGTCCTCTCCCGTGAGACTTGTGCTAGGACCAAGACCCCTCGAGCATCACCTATGGGTTTGCTGCAGCCTCTTCCGGTTCCAACTCGTCCTTGGGGGTCCATATCAATGGATTTTATTGTTGACCTGCCCCGATCAAGTGGACATAATACTATCCTGGTAGTGGTGGATCGACTTACAAAGATGGCTCACTTCATTGCAGCACTGAATCTTCCTTCTGCAGACCAGACAGCCAAGTTGATTATGAAATAGGTGTTTCGGCTTCATGGGGCTCCTGATGAGATCATATCCGATAGAGGGGTACAATTCACTTCAAAATTTTGGAGGACCTTCTTTTCCTCTCTAGGAATTCGTTTAAATTTATCGTCTGGCTATCATCCACAATCCAATGGCCAGACAGAAAGGACCAATAAGACTTTGGAACAATACTTACGAGGTTTTGTTTGTCATCTCCAGGATGACTGGATTGATTTCCTACCATTAGCTGAGTTTTCATACAACAACTCACATCATTCATCGACTCAGAAGAGCCCCTTTTTCTCAAATTATGGATTTCATCCAACCTTTATTCCTCGTTTTCCATCTTCGGGTCCCATTCCGGCAGTTACAGAGAAACTGGAGACTCTGCGAGACATCCAGGAGACCCTCAAAGAGACACTTTGTGAGACTCAAGTAAAGTACAAAAGAGCAGCAGACCAACACCGCAGACCCTCCCCTGAATTTCAAGTCGGGGATAAAGTCTGGCTTTCTACAAGAAATCTACGTTTAAAGGTTCCAACCATTAAATTGGGCCAAAAATACATTGGGCCATTTTGCATCTCAGCACTAATAAATCCAGTGTCCTTTAGATTAGAGCTTCCTGAGACCATCAAAATACACCCTGTGTTTCATTCTTCTCTGCTGAAACCTTTCCGTGAGAATCCGTTTCCTGGACGGAGACTTCCACCCCCTGAACCCGTCCTCGTGGATAACGAAGAGGAATTCATTGTGGAGAGAATTTTGGATTCCAGGTTACACCGAGGGAAACTACAGTACCTGGTTCACTGGGGGGCTATGGCCCAGAGGAGAGGTCTAGGGAACCCAAAGATTTTGTACATGCTCCGCGACTAGTCAAAGCTTTCCACCGGAGATATCCAGACAAGCCTAGCAAGGATCGTCTGGAGAACGCTCTTGGGAGGGGGGAGTAATGTCATATTCTCTAGCCTGCTGTTCCCATGCTTGGCCACCGGGACTGCTGCCACGTTCAATGTCTTGTTCTAGCCTGCAATACCTATACTTGTCCACCGGGATTGCTGCTGCTAAACTAAGGAACATTCCAGACCCTGATACCTGACACCTCTGCACCTGTGCTCCACCTCTCAGCCTGCCTATATAAACCTCCCTTTCCTGTTCCTCCCTTTCCTGTTCCTCCCTTGCCTGTTTATACTGGTTCCTTAGCTCCTGCAAGGTTCCTGTGTTCACGGCTGTGCTAGCTATTGCTATCATCCTGTTCCAGTCTCCTCGTTGCCGACCTCTGCCTGTTACCTGACTACGCTATCTGCCGCCTGCCTCGGACCTCTGCTTGTTACCTGACTACGCTATCTGCCGCCTGCCTCGGACCCCTGCTCGTTACCCGACTACACTATCTGCCGTCTGCCTTGGACCTCTGCTTGTGACCCCTACTACGCTCCTGCTGTTCCTGCCACTGGGATCCACTCCAGCCAAAGTCCAATCCTTGACACAAGTGCAAAAGGAGATGACACGTCAGCAAGCATCTTTAGTGTGATCTGAGGTGGGGTCGTCCCAGTCTCAGTATTTATACATTACAGATAACCCGTATCTTATATGCATATATTATCACTTCACCCAATCCACAAGCTCCACATTGCACATTCCAGCTATCCCATAATAGTTGTTTTTCCCAAACGTTGGTTTTGATTCCCAGGAAGCACATAATTTACCTGGGATAATCCCAGAGCAAACCTTGCCAAACCACACATTCCAGCACGTACACAGAATGACCAAAAAACACTTATCACACATACACACAAAACAGAGGAGACAAAATAAAAGACCAGTAACCCCAGACCCTTTCTTTTCTCTATAGCCCTCCTGTCTATAATTCTTTCCCACAATATTCTACACGTGTGTTTTTTTTTTAATAAATCTGTTCTGTAGTATGAAAAAAAAGCATGTAGCATTTTTTTGAAACTCTGAATTACATTTTTAATGTATTATAATGTAACAAGCATTTTTTGTTTCTATAGCAACCATTTACAAAGTCACATCCCCTTCCTCTTCTGAAACAGGCTCTGGCACACCCCTTTTTGAGCCCTGTCCTCTCTCTAGCAGTGCAACAATTGTATCTAGTGACTGCCTGGTCACATGATCTTCCCCACAAAACTTTGCATCTTTGTTCCCCTTCTGCTGCACTGATTTATTGAACCCCCGAGCCAAATCTTCACTGATCGATCACAGGAGAATGGATTGATCGGCAATTTAGCTAATTACTTATCATTATGTGGATTATATTAATGCACATATTAAAGTGGGTGGGGGAACGGCGGCTTGGACCGCTGCTTTAATCAAAGACAAAGTGGAAGGAATTGGTAGGCAGGCTCAACAAACAGCATTATTTGCAGATGATATGATACTATTTGTGAACAATCCCCAAGTTAGTAACGTTCATAGCTCATTCTCAGGCTCCCCCCATGAGCTCAGGACACTACACTGGCCGGGATCGCCGGTCACACAGGTTTGTTAGCAATAGTCTGATGAGTAGAGGGGGTGCACTGTGTAAAAATGGTTGGGAATCCCTGCAGTAAAGTATGTCTATTAAATATGGTTGGTTTACCTGAACTGTTCTGCACAAGTCAAAAACTTCCGCTGCTTATCTCAGGGAAAGAATTTAAAAATCTGATACAACACTTTTTCACACTTTATTTGGAAAGGGACTGGGAGCAGATTTAAGCCTCGGCAAGCTACAAAGAAGCAGAGATGAAAGAATAATGCATTACCCAAATATTGAGTGGCTACACTGGGCATGCCTTAGCAAAAATGTCACAGATTGCTCTTTTAGCACATTTAGTTTTGTCAACAGAAACTCAGAAATTGAATTCGCTCAGCCCATCAGCCTCCCCTTCAAGATACCTAAAATATAAAAGACTTACCTTCTCACATCACTAATAATGTTCTTTTCCGAGACCCCATTAGAGCTTGGGCAAAGAGGCTGAAAATATTATATGAATACAAGCCAGACGGAATATCTACCATGGTCAAACTCAGGGATCAAAAAGCATAAAGATATGGTGGATCCACTACAGGGTCTATAAGTAATTAGGAGAAAAATATAAATGACCACAAGAGCATATTTTTAGCATTTCTCCGGATCAGGCATTATATAGACACGTTGACAAGGGATAACCCAGCTTTTGGGTCAGACTGAGCCACTGATTTAGCTGAAGCAGGGATATCCTTAAAGCCTGACCTGTTGGTGGCCCTTGAGGATGGGAGTTGCTCACCCCTGCTCTTTTTCCAGATGTAAAACCCTTGCTATGGCCTTGTGGGAAAGTCAACAGATTTTGGAATAACGTAATTGGAAGATACATACAGTATATGTTTGTAGAGAGCGCTCTATCTCAGGAGTTTAAACCAGTTCTTTATGGCGATACAAACGTTTTGAGTACAGCAAGGCCCCGCTTCTTGGCGCCCCGCTTTTCGGCGATCTGCCAATACAGCGCTACCGAGAAGGGGGCCGCCATGTCTGCGCATGCGCAGAACGAGTCGGTCCGGGGTCTCACATGCGTAGAACGGCGCATTGCCGGTCTGCGCATGCGCACATAGCTAAAATCGCCAGTTACGCTTTCCGGTGATTTTCGCTTTGTGGCGGGTCCTTAGAACGGAACCCGCCGCATGACTGGGGCCCTGCTGTAACTTAACATTTAAACCAATCTCACCAGTCGTTTGTACACACAATTTAGTTAATGGCAGGAAACGGCCACATTTTTTTGTTGTTACCAAAATCGAGATTGCCGTGACAATTGCGTTTTGCAGAAAAAAAAGAAGTGATACTCAAAGAGGCAAAAATTAGCGTGTCTGCAAGTTCCCACGGAGACCTTTCACTTGTAGGTGAAAATATGCCGGTTCGAAGCAAAAAAAAAAGAAACCATTGAAAAAAAATTGTTTGCTATTTTTCTTCAAATTTTTCCAGAAATATGAAAAAAAAAAAAACATGAATTAAATTTCGACAAATTCCCCCCCATCTGTTTTGAATCCAACCTACTGTATGACTCTGTTCATAACCGAATTAGACAGAGAACTCTTTGATATAATAGTGATGGAAACATGCATCCGCAGATTCAGAAAATAATTCTGAGAGATTTGTTACAATGTAAGAACAATACTTAGATCACATTTTCGTTTTTATTGTGCATAAACATGTTAGTGCTATCATGTAGTACAGACCTTCATAGAACGTGCATGTTTTGAAGGTCGTTATGTGACTTCCTGTACACGTCTGATGCATGGTTATTGTTTGAAATCATTCAGGGTACATTATGTCCTCTGAAACGCCTGATTGATACAATTGAAACTGTGTATTTTTTTAATCTAAAGCTAGTGTTAGTAATAGCCAGACTAGGAAAAGAATACATTTTATCTATATCAGGGGTGTGCAAACTGGGGGTGCGCCCCCCCCCCGGGGGGGCGTGACAGATTTTAGAGGTGATACCGCAGTTACAGAGACCCTGTGCTATTCAGCGCAGAGGCCTCTGTAAATTAACTTACCCGGCCTCGCGTCCACACGTCTCCATGGCGACGGGCATCAAATGACGCTGCATTCAAGGTAAGGGGGGGCGCGATCCAGGGGCAGAGCAGGCAGGGGGGTGCAGTCGAGGAAGTTTGCCCACCCCTAAGCTATATAATGAAACCTCTGCGTTGCGTCAAACACATTTTGGGTTGATACAATTATTAATTCCGCGCTGACGCTATGCGCAGACTTTTTAGGGTTTACAACTTGCACGTTCTATTGCCATTTTGTCCCTCACATACATTTATTTCCCCGTACACGCCATTAACGCCTGTGCACCCAAAGCATTCCAGCTGGACGCCCAAATATCTCACTAAAACCATTTTTTCTATGCTTAAGGCGCAATTTGAAAATTATTATGGTTAGTGTGATTTTTGGTAAGATATTCATTAAAAATAATATCGAAATACATCTTTATGCAGAATGTTTAGGTGATGAACATGATGAGATGGGAATCTTCTTCACACAATTGTATGGATAATTTATTGATGTTTTTGTGTAGCGTTAGAAGATACCACTTCTGTTTCCTGTTAAACATTATATTACATTTTAGTTGACCTTATTTCTGATTCTCTTCTTTTTTTCTGAATTTGATCTTGTTTGTTTAAAAAAAAATAAACAGTTATATATAAGAATCATGATGTATTTACAAATACACACACATATATATAAATTGCATCTACAATTAAACTATTAAAAACATACAGTACCAATGTCCTTGGTTCACCTTCATCCTAGGAAGGGCTGCCTCATTAACTAGAAATACCTATCAGTCAATAATGTCCCCTGCTACAACGCCAAAAGCAGCTCTCTCTCCCCACCCTCTCACTCATCCATCTCCCCCCCATCCATCTCTCTCTCTCACTCACTATCTCCCTTCCCTCTTCCCCACCCATCCCCTCTCTCTCCCCCACCCTCCCCCTCTCTCTCTGTCTTACCCACCCTCCCCCTCTCCTCTCCCCCTCTCTCTCACTTTCGCGCTCTCTTCCCCACTGATCCTCCCCCTCTCTTCCTAAACCTCCCCCTCTCTTCCCAACCTCTCCCTCTATCTCCAACTTTCTCTCTCTCGCCCTTTCCCTCTTTATCCCCAACCCAACCATTCCACCGCTCTCTTCTCTCTCTCCCCAACTGGATCTATCTCTCTCTGTCTCTCTCTCTCTGTCTCTCTCTCTAACTGGATCTCTCTCACTCTCTCCATAAACCTATCTCCATTCTCCAATCAATCCTGTAGCAGGGAGTTGAGGCAGTGCTTGTGGAAGGCAAGGGACTTATTGAACGGCCTAGTGCAGGTGTATACACCATAGTCCCAGATACACTAAGATGATTTAGTCTAACGCAATGTTCACCTAAATTAACATTAGAATAATATGAACACTTATCAAAGGATTTCTCCTTCAGTGTTAACCCAGGGGCGGGCTGGGGCCCATTGCCCCATGGGCCGGATGCAGTGAGGAGCGGAGCAGGGTGCTGTGTGAAGCTAAGCCCATAGGTGGCGCTGCAGAACTTGCAGACTAGCTCCTCCCAGACGCTACAGGATCCTCGTATGTGTACTTGCATATATGATGCATGTATGTTGTGTGGGTGTGTGTTTTTATATAACTGACTTCCTCTCCTTGCTTTCTGTGTAAACTTTATAGCTATCTGACTTTCAGTATCTGCCACGAGAGAGAGAGAGAGAGAGAGAGAGAGAGAGAGGGGGGGGGGATGAGGAGGTGGAGAGAGAGAGAAGGCGGGAAGAGGAGGAAAGAGAGAGAGAAGGTGGGAAGAGGAGGAAAGAGAGAGAGAGAGCAAAGGCGGAAGAAAGAGAGAGAGAGAGAGCGAAGGCGGGAGGAGGAAAGAGAGCGAAGGCGGGAGGAGGAAAGAGAGCGAGAGAGAAAGCCGGAGGAGGAGAGAGAGAGAGAGGAGGGGGAGGAGGAGCAGAGAGAGGAGGGAGAGGAGGAGCAGAGAGAGAAGGCGGGAGTAGGAGGAAATAGAGAGAGAGAGAGAGAGAGAGAGAAGGAGGGAGAAGGAAGAAAGAGAGAGAGAGAGAAGGCGGGAGGAGGAGGAAAGACAGAGAGAAGGCGGGAGTAGGAGATAATAGAGAGAGAGAGAAGGAGGGAGAAGAAAGAAAGAGAGAGAGAGAAGGCGGGAGGAGGAGAAAAGACAGAAAGAGCGAAGACGGGAGAAGGAAAGAGAGAGAGAAAGCCGGAGGAGGAGGAAAGAGAGAGAGAGAAGGTGGGAAGAGGAGGAAAGAGAGAGAGCGAAGGCAGGAGGAGGAAAGAGAGCGAAGGCGGGAGGAGGAAAGAGAGCGAAGGCGGGAGGAGGAAAGAGAAAAAGAGAGAGAGAGAATGTGGAGGAAGAGAGAAAGAGAGAGAGAGACGGTGGGAGGAGGAGGAAAGAGAGAGAAGGTGGGAGGAGGAGGAAAGAGAGAGAGAGGGATGAGGAGGTGGAGAGAGAGAGAGAAGGCGGGAGGAGGAGGAAAGACAGAGAGAGCGAAGACGGGAGGAGGAAAGAGAGAGAGAAAGCCGGAGGAGGAGGAGGAGAGAGAGAGAAGGTGGGAGGAGGAAAGAGAGAATGTGGGAAGAGGAGGAAAGAGAAAGAGAGCGAAGGCGGACGAAAGAGAGAGCGAAGGCGGGAGGAGGAAAGAGAGCGAAGGCGGGAGGAGGAAAGAGAGTGAGAGAGAAAGCCAGGGGAGGAGGAGGAGGAGGAGGAAGAGGAAGAGAGAGAGAGAGAGAGAGAGAGAGAGAGAGAGAGAGAGAAAAGGTGGGAGGAGAAGGAAAGAGAGAGAGAAGGTGGGAGGAGGAGGAAAGAGAGAGAGAGAGGGATGAGGAGGTGGAGAGAGAGAGAAGGCGGGAGGAGGAGGAAAGACAGAGAGAGCGAAGGCGGGAGGAGGAAAGAGAGAAAGCCGAAGGAGGAGGAGAGAGAGAGAAGGTGGGAGGAGGAAAGAGAGCAAGAAGGTGGGAAGAGGAGGAAAGAGTGGCGGAGGTAAAGAGAGAGAGAGCGAAGGCGGGAGGAGGAAAGAGAGCGAAGGTGGGAGGAGGAAAGAGAACAAGAGAGAAAGTCAGAGGAGGAAAGACAGAGAGAGCAAAGACGGGAGGAGGAAAGAGAGAGAGAAAGCCGAAGGAGGAGGAGAGAGAGAGAAGGTGGGAGAAGGAAAGAGAGCGAGAAGGTGGGAAGAGGAGGAAAGAGAGGCGGAGGTAAAGAGAGAGAGAGCGAAGGCGGGAGGAGGAAAGAGAGCGAAGGTGGGAGGAGGAAAGAGAGCAAGAGAGAAAGTCAGAGGAGGAGGGGAGAGAGAGAGAGAGAGAGAGAGAGAGAAGGTGGGAGGAGGAAAGAAAGAGAGAGAAAGCGTTAGGAGGAAAGAGAGAGAGAAAGCCGGAGGAGGAGGAGAGGGAGAAAGAAGGTGGGAGGAGGAAAGAGAGAGAGAAGGTGGGAAGAGGAGGAAAGAGAGAGAGAGCGAAGGCGGGAGGAGGAAAGAGAGCGAAGGTGGGAGGAGGAAAGAGAGAGGAGGTGGGAGGAGGAAAGAGAGAGAGAGAGAAGGTGGGAGGAGGAGGAAAGAGAGAGAGAGAGAGAGAGAAGGTGGTAGGAGGAGGAAAGAGAGAGAAGGTGGGAGAAGGAAAGAGAGAGAGAGCCAAGGCGGCGGAAAGAGAGAGAGAGCGAAGGAGGGAGGAGGAAAGAGAGCGAAGGCAGGAGGAGGAAAGAGAGCGAGAGAGAAAGCCAGAGGAGGAGGAGAGAGAGAGAGAAAGAGAGAGAAGGTGGGAGGAGGAGGAAAGAGAGAGAGAAGGTGGGAGGAGGAGGAAAGAGAGAGAAGGCGGGAGGAGGAAAGAGAGCGAGAGAGAAAGCCAGAGGAGGAGGAGAGAGAGAGAGAAAGAGAGAGAAGGTGGGAGGAGGAGGAAAGAGAGGGAGTAGGTGGGAGGAGGAGGAAAGAGAGAGAAGGTGGGAGGAGGAAAGAGAGAGAGAGAGAGATGGTGGGAGGAGGAGGAAAGAGAGGGAGAGAGAGAAGGCGGAAGGGGAGGAAAGAGAGAGAGAGATGGCGGGAGGGGGAAAGAGAGAGAGAGAAGGCGGGAGGAGGAAAGAGAGAGAGAGAGAAGGAGGAGGAGGAAAGAGAGAATAGGCGGAGGAGGAGGAAGAGGAGAGAGAGGAGGGGGAGGAGGAGCAGAGAGAGA
Source organism: Ascaphus truei (assembly GCF_040206685.1). NCBI lineage: Eukaryota > Metazoa > Chordata > Amphibia > Anura > Ascaphidae > Ascaphus > Ascaphus truei. Next base: position 30,368,641 of record NC_134503.1, on the reverse strand, counting down.
AGGAGGGAGAAGGAAGAAAGAGAGAGAGAGAAGGGGGGAGGAGGAAAGAGAGAGAGAAAGCCGGAGGAGGAGAGAGAGAGAAACGGTGGGACGAGGAGGAAAGAGAGCGAGAAGGTGGGAAGAGGAGGAAAGAGAGAGAGCGAAGGCGGAGGAAAGAGAGAGAGAGAGCGAAGGCGGGAGGAGGAAAGAGCGAAGGTGGGAGGAGGAGAGAGAGAGAGAAGGTGGGAGGAGGAGGAAAGAGAGAGAAGGTGGGAGGAGGAAAGAGAGAGAGAGAGAGAGAAGGTGGGAGGAGGAGGAAAGAGAGATAGAGATGGCGGGAGGGGGAAAGAGGGAGAGAAGGAGGTAGAAGGAAAGAGAGAGAGAAGGCGGGAGGAGGAGAGAGAGAAGGAGGGAGGAGGAAAGAGAGAGAAGGCGGGAGGAGGAAAGAGATTAGTTGGACGAGGAGGAAGAGGAGAGAGAGAGAAGGGGGAGGAGGAGCAGAGAGAAAAGGCAGGAGTAGGAGGAGAGGGAGAGAGAAGAAATAGAGAGAGAGAGAGTAGAAAGAGAGAGAGAGAGAGAAGGAGGGAGGAAGAGGAAAGAGAGAGAGAGAGAAGGCGGGAGGAGGAGGAAAGAGAGAGAGAGAGAAGGCGGGAGGAGGAGGAAAGAGGGAAAGAGAAGGCGGGAGAAGGAGGAAAGAGAGAAAGCAGGAGAAGGAGGAAAGAGAGAGAGAGAAGGTGGGAGGAGGAAAGAGAGAGAGAGAAAGCAGTAGGAGGAAAGAGAGAGAGAAGGAGGGAGGAGGAGGAAAGAGATAGATAGAGAAGGCGGAAGGGGGAGGAAAGAGAGAGAGAGAAGGTGGGAGGAGGAAAGAGAGAGAGAGAGAGAGAGAAAGCGGTAGGAGGAAAGAGTGAGAGGGAAGGCGGAAGGTGGAAGGAAGAAAGAGAGAGAAGGAGAAAGAGAGAAAGAGAAGGAGAAAGAGAAGGCAACAGAAAGAAAGAAGGCAGGAGGAGGAAAGAGAGAGAGAAGGCGGTTGGAGGAGGCGAGACAGAGAGAGTGATGGGGAGGAGGAGGAAAGAGAGACAGAAGGCAGGGGAGAATGATTGGATGTGGGCCCAAATATCGCGCCCAGTAAATTAGTACGGCAATGTTGATTATTTTTTACCGGGTTCGATAGTAACTAAACAGAGTTTGATGTATCCTTGGCCGCTTGTGTTTTAATTCCTGCCTTTGTATTTTTAACTGCTGGGTCTATTTTTGATTGTGTTTATATGATGAAATTCATGCACTTTATATATTCCATTAGTGCTTTCAGGAGAATTCCTTTTCTCTCTTTTTGTTTGGTATTGCATTTTTTGTTCTCTTGCATCGTTGGATGATCAATATTCTGAGTCCTATTTTCCCAACGTTAACAGAGTTTTCCATTGATCCCTTTTCTTGTTGAGCGATGCCTTCCCCTTTACCGTTATTGCAATATATATATATATATATATATATATATATATATATATATATATATATATATATATATATATATATATGATACGAACCAATCCAAAGACCAGTAAAGAGACAGCAGACCGCACGGGGTTAATCCAAAAATCTATATTCACAACATGAAATACACGTAAGCCAACGTTTCGGTCCCACAGAGAGACCTTCCCACGGCCCTTCCGTGCTCTGGAATGACAAGAAAACAATCTCTCCCCCCCCCCCCCTTCCATCGCTTTCCTTTAATACCTTATGATGACCCCCATTTTTTCCGCCTCTCTCCTCCTCCAGCATCCTTACATCCTCCTCACGCGCCAACTGACTTCCTCTCTCTTTCTCCCCCTGCCTTCTGTGTAAACTTTATAGCTATCGGACTCTCATTATCTGCCAGCAGGCTATGTGCATTATGATGTCACCAGTATGATGTCACGCGCCAGATATATCGCCTACCAGGTACAACACCCAGTGTCTGATTTGCTTAGAGAAATTGTAATAACTCACACAATTAAAAATAGAATGTATCCCATTTCCAAACATGGACATGTCACTATCGTCTGCATAGCGAACAGACCAACAGCTTTCCAAAAAAATAATAATTAAACAAAAAAAATTATATATATATATATATATATATATATATATATACACACATATATATATATATATATATATATATATATATATATATATATATATATACAGTGGTCGACAAATCACCAAAAAATCTACTCGCCACCTAGTACCACACGTATGCTGTTTGGGCAAATAGGAGCTCCGATGTTAAAACCACTCGCCCGGGGCGAGCAAATGTATAGGTTTGTCGAACACTGTATATATATATATGTGTATATATATATATATATATATATATATATATATATAGTGTTCGACAAATCACCCAAAAATCTACTCGCCCAACCAAAAAATCTACTCGCCAACCCTAGTCCCACCCCCAACCCCGCTTTGAAATAAAATATATTAATAAAATACATTTAATAAATTCCTAGTCAGAACAACATTCATTTTTGACATAAATGTATTTATTGTATTACATTATACTACAATTAGGCCTTGTTACGAGTGTGTGTGTGTGTGTAAATGTCAGATCTAGAAATAAAAGCCAGGTGTGAATGACTAGTTTCCTGAACCTCTTAACCAGTGTCTGGATGTCCCCGCTTCATAATATCTAAAGCAGCCATCCCGCCTGGGATCTTACCTGATCCGCAGTCCCTCAATGTCCAGGTACCCTCATTCCCACAATGTTATACATTGGAGGGGAGGTGTTCCCTACCTGTCTTCTGGGTTAGGGGGGATTCCGATGTCTTCCGTGTGAAGCTTGAGTCAGATCTGGAAGAAAGCAGTATAGGTTATTTCGGTGTAGTATAGGGCAAGTAAGATATATAGGGTAAATAAGAGATCCAGAGTGTGGGGGGAGAGAGAGAGTGTGAGGGGAGAGAGAGAGAGTGTGGGGGGGGAGAGAGAGAGAGTGTGGGGGGAGAGAGAAAGAGAGTGTGGGGGGAGAGAGAGTGGGGGGGGGAGAGAGAGTAGGGGGGAGAGAGAGAGTTGGGGGGGAGAGAGAGAGTGGGGTTGGGGAGAGAGAGAGAGGGGGTGGAGAGAGAGAGAGAGGGGGGGGAGAGAGAGAGAGTGGGGGGGGAGAGTGAGAGAGTGGGGGGGGAGAGAGAGAGAGTGGGGGGGGAGAGAGAGAGAGTGGGGGGGAGAGAGAGAGAGTGGGGGGGAGAGAGAGAGAGTGGGGGGGGAGAGAGAGAGAGTGGGGGCGGAGAGAGAGAGAGGGGGGGCGGAGAGAGAGAGAGTGGGGGGAGAGAGAGAGAGAGAGAGAGTGGGGGGAGAGAGAGTGAGAGTGGGGGGAGAGAGAGAGAGAGTGTGGGAGAGAGAGAGAGAGTGTGTGGGAGAGAGAGGAAAGTGTGTGGGAGAGAGAGAGCGAGTGTGGGGGAGAGAAAGAGAGTGTGGGGGAGAGAGAGAGAGTGTGGGGGAGAGAGAGAGAGTGTGGGGGAGAGAGAGAGTGTGGGGGAGAGAGAGAGTGTGGGGGGGGGAAAGAGAGTGGAGAGACACAGAGGTGGGAGACACAGAGGGGAGAAATGGTGGGTGACACACACAGAGTGTGGGTGATACACAGAGAGAGAGGTTGGGTGACTGACTGACTGGGGTGACGGGGGGACTGACTGACTGGGGTGACGGGTGACTGACTGGGGTGACGGGGTGACTGACTGGGTTGACGGGGTGGTGGGGTGACGGGGTGACTGACTGGGGTGACTGGGTGACTGGGTGGGGTGACGGGGTGACTGGGTGGGGTGACGGGGTGACTGGGTGGTGGGGTGATTGGTGGGTGGGGTGATTGGGGGGGTGGGGTGGGGGGACACTTCTGGTATCCTACCCACACACACTCCCACACACACACACTCTCCCATGCATGCACACACACTCTCCCATGCATGCACGCACACTCTCCCATGCATGCACGCACTCTCCCATGAGTGTGGGTGATACACAGAGAGAGAGGTTGGGTGACTGACTGGGGCGGGGGTGACTGACTGGGGCGGGGTGTGACTGACTGGGGTGGGGGGTGACTGACTGGGGCGGGGGTGACTGACTGGGGCGGGGGGGACTGACTGGGTGATGGGGGTGACTGACTGGGGTGAGGGGTGACTGACTGGGTGACGGGGTGACTGACAGGGGTGACGGGGTGACTGACTGGGTGATGGGGTGACTGACTGGGGTGACGGGGTGACTGACTGGGGTGATGGGGTGACTGACTGGGGTGACAGGGTGACTGACTGGGGTGACGGGGTGACTGACTGGGGTGACGGGGTGACTGACTGACTGGGGTGACGGGGGGACTGACTGACTGGGGTGACAGGGTGACTGACTGGGGTGACGGGGTGACTGACTGAGTTGACGGGGGTGGTGGGGTGACGGGGTGACTGACTGGGGTGACTGGGTGACTGGGTGGGGTGACGGGGGTGACTGGGTGGGGTGACGGGGTGACTGGGTGGTGGGGTGGTGGGGTGATTGGTGGGTGGGGTGATTGGGGGGGTGGGGTGGGGGGACACTTCTGGTATCCTACCCACACACACTCCCACACACACACACACTCTCCCATGCATGCACACACACTCTCCCATACATGCACGCACACTCTCCCATGCATGCACGCACTCTCCCATGCATACACACACACACACATCCATGCATGCATGCACACACACACACACACACACACACACACACTCTCCCATGCATGCATACACACACACACTCTCCATGTATGCATATATACACACACACACACACACACACACACTGTCACGGGAGACTCCTGTGGCGGGTAGGATCTCGGTGGCCGGAACCTCATGAGCGTAGTAGGGGTCACAAGCAGAGATCAGAGGCAGGCGGCAGATAGCGAAGTCAGGTAACAAGCAGGGGTCCAAGGCAGTGCATAAAGCGCCCGATCCTTGTATAAAATCAGATATAAAATTTAAAAAAAATCATGGACAGACAAATGCACACTCACACTTTGTCAATAAAAATAAGGCATGTTATGGGACCATCAGGGATCCCCTGATGAAATCCGCTGAAACTGAGGAAACGCGTTGGGTCACGTGGCATTGAAACTACGGTGGTCGAGCAGTCCAAACGCCAGAGTGAGGACGTCAATGAAGGTTTCCCTGGTTCCTGATTCGTGTGAGAGCAATGGCGGCCGCACTGAACAGAAAAATTCTGGTCTAAAGGGAGAAAACCTATTTCGGTGATTGCGGCAACAGCAAACGTTCATTTAAAGCCATTTCGGACGCAATCGTACGGAGGTGAACTGTGGAGTCTTCGATCTGGTGCATGGGCTGGTCCCATAACATGCCTGATTTTTATTGACAAAGTGTGAGTGTGCATTTGTCTGTCCATGATTTATTAAAAATGTTATATCTGATTTTATACAAGGATCGGGCGCTTTTTCTCTTTTTTTTTCTAATAGGTTCGTTGGGAGGTTGGTGAGCCCAAGAAGAAGCAGCCTGGACTTTAATATTGTCACTTTCATGGACTCCTATGGACCTAAGTATTGATTTATTTTTTCATATGTTTCATGTTATTTTTTATAACTTTTTCTATATATGAAATTCACTGGTTCAATTACATAGTCATTTTTCATTTTTCTAGTCCATAGGTCACAATTAGTGTGATTATCCCAATTTTTCATTTTTTAAACAATTTTTATTATTCATGCACACTTTTTTTCTTTTATTATTTTTTTGCATTTTATTATAACACAATTTTATCATTGGTTTCATACCACAAGTATATTTACATGTCATATTGTAAATAGGCATCTGTGCTGGGTGCAACATCTTGCCATATCAGATCAGGGCTGCAGCAATTTGGGTGTAGTCTGTGAAAGGCGCTGTCTTTATTATTGTTTATATATATATATATATATATATATATATATATATATATATATATATATATATATATATATATATAGAAACCCTGTCTTCCCATAAGAGAAGGCACAAAAGCAGCAACACTCAGATATAGCAAAAAAGACATGTATTAGCAGTGACAAACAGCACACTATATTGGGTTTATAGTGTGCTGTTTTGTCACTGCTAATACATGTCTTTTTGCTATATCTGAGTGTTGCTGCTTTTGTGCCTTCTCATGGGAAGACAGGGTTTCTATATTGATTTCTATGGAGCATGCACCTTGACTTTACATTTGTTGCTTGGAGTGCTGGCTGCTGCTTTTTGTTTATATCTTTATCTTATCTTATCTTATATACTATATTAGTGAAAGCACTGTATGTTTGCCTGCCTGCCTGGATGTCCGGTGTCCCTAGCGGCAATCTCATTGGTCCCTTGGGCCGCCCGCCCCGCACACCTCTCATTGGCCTCACACACTCACACCACCCCCTTGGCCGCCCCCACACCTCACATTGGCCTGAGGCGGAGTGACGGGCCAAAGGTCCACACAAAAAAAAAAAAAACACACACACACACACACAGTGTCACACACACACAGTGTCACACACACACAGTGTCACACACACACAGTGTCACACACACACAGTGTCACACACACACACACACACACACCCCTCTCTGTCCTCTCCCCCCACCCATCACACTCACCTCCCTCCCACTCCATCCTCCCGCTCCACTCCCCTCCCCGGCGGCGCCCGGAAGCCGCTCCACTCCCTCCCGCTCCACTCACCTCCCTCTCACTCCATTCCCTCCCGCTCCACTCACCTCCCACTCCATTCCCTCCCAGTCCCTCCCCGGCGGGGGGACACGCGCCCACCTAAGAGGCGCCCGGAAGCCCGCTCCATTCCCTCCCGCTCCACTCCCTCCCTGGCGGGGGTTGGCACACGCGGCACCTAAGAGGCGCCCGGAAGCCGCTCCACTCTCTCCCGCACTCACCTCCCTCCCGCTCCACTCCCGCACTCACCTCCCTCCCGCTCTACTCCCTCCCGCACTCACCTCCCTCCCCGGCGGGGGGACACGCGGCACCTAAGATGGCGGCGCCCCGAAGGAGAGGTGACGTGTGTGTGTGTGTGTGTGTGTCACTGTGTGTGTGTGTGTCACTGTGTGTGTGTGTGTCACTGTGTGTGGTGTGTGTGTGTCACTGTGTGTGTGTGTGTGTGTGTGTGTGTGTGTGTGTGTGTGTGTGACACTGTGTGTGTGTCTCTCACTGTGTGTGTGTCTCTCACTGTGTGTGTGTGTGTGTGTGTGTGTGTGTGTGTGTGTGTGTGTGTGTGTGTGTGTGTGTGTGTGTGTGTGTGTGTGTGTGTGTGTGTGTCACTGTGTGTGTGTGTGTGTGTGTGTGTCTCACTGTGTGTGTGTGTGTGTGTGTGTGTGACACTGTGTGTGTGTCTCTCACTGTGTGTGTGTCTCTCACTGTGTGTGTGTGACACTGTGTGTGTGTCTCTCACTGTGTGTGTCACTGTGTGTGTGTGTCTGTGTCACATGGGGGGGGCAGGAGGGGAGAGAGAGGGGGGGAGCGGAGAAACATACAGGGGGAGTGGAGAGGAGAGACCCGGAAATTTTAACCAACCCACCCCCCTCCTGTCCACTCTCCCCCCCCCCCTCCTGTCCACTCTCCCCCCCTCCTCCTCCCGTCCGCTCTCTCCCCCACACCTCCTCCCGTCCGCTCTCTCCCCCCCCTCCTCCTCCCGTCCACAGACATACGTATACACACAGACACACGTAGACACACAGACACACGTACACACACAGGACACAACGTACACACACACACACACACGTAGACACATGTAGACACACGTAGACACACAGACACGTAGACACACGTACACACAGACACACGTACACACAGACACACGTACACACACAGACACACGTACACACACAGACACACGTACACACACAGACACACGTACACACACAGACACACAGACACACAGACACACGTACACACACAGACACACGTACACACAACACACGTATACACACACACACGTATACACACACACACCTATACACACAGACACACCTATACACACAGACACACGTTTACACACACACGTATACACACGTATATACACACACGTATACACACGTACACACACACACACACGTACACACACGTATACACACACACACGTAGGCGCACGCATACACACACACGTAGACACACGTATACACACACACATGTAGACACACGTACAAACACACACGTGTACACACACGTATTCACACACGTATACACACAGGCACACGTAGACACACACACACACGTAGACACACACACACACACGTACACACACACACACGTACACACACACACACACACACGTATACACACACGTATACACACACACACATAGACACACACACACACGTAGACACATACACACACGTAGACACACACGCACGTAGACACACACACATGTACACGTAGACACGTACACACACACATGTACACGTATACTCACACACATGTACACGTACACACACACATGGAGACATACACACACACGTAGACATACACACACACGTATACACACACACGTATACATACACATAATGTATACACACACACATGTATACACACACGTGTATACACACACGTATACACACACACACACGTCTATACACACACACGTGTATACACACACACACACTATCCCCAGCACCACCACATCAGCACACCGCTATCCCATGCCCCCCAGCACACTGCCATTCTCGGCTCCCCCGCCATTCTCAGCCCCCATCAACACCATCAGCACCCACACATCGGCACCTTTGCACCTCCCCCATCGGCACACCCACATCCGCACCCCCACATCAGCACCAAACCTCCCAAATCAGCACACCGATACAATCACCATCAGTACAGCCACAGCAGCACTACCACCGCACATGGGCCGCGTTGACCACTCCTCACCCAAATGCCACACCCACACCACAAACATCCCGGGCAACGCCGGGGCTCTCAGCTAGTATATATATATATATATATATATATATATATATATATATATATATATAAAATTGTTTAATTATTTATTTTTTGGAAAGCTGTTGGTCTGTTCGCTATGCAGACGATAGTGACATGTCCATGTTTGGAAATTGGATACATTCTATTTTTAATTGTGTGAGTTATTACAATTTCTATATATCTATATCTATATATATACACACACAGTCATGTGAAAAAGAAAGTACACCCTCTTTGAATTCTATGGTTTTAAATATCAGGACATAATAACAATCATCTGTTCCTTAGCAGGTTATAATAATTAGGTAAATACAACCTCAGATGAACAACAACACATGACATATTACACCGTGTCATGATTTAACAAAAATAAAGCCAAATGGAGAAGCTATGTGTGAAAAACTAAGTACACCTTATAATTCAATAGCTTGTAGAACCACCTTTAGCAGCAATAACTTGAAGTAATCGTTTTTTGTATGACTTTATCAGTCTCTCACATCGTTGTGGAGGAATTTTTGGCCCACTCTTCTTTACAACGTTGCTTCAGTTCATTGATGTTTGCTGGCATTTGTTTATGCACAGCTCTCTTAAGGTCCCGCCACAGCATTTCAATCGGGTTGAGGTCTGGACTTTGACTGGGCCATTGCAACACCTTGATTCTTTTATTTTTCAGCCATTCTGTTGTAGATTTGCTGGTGTGCTTGGGATCATTGTCCTGTTGCATGACCCAATTTCGGCCAAGCTTTAGCTGTCGGACAGATGGCCTCACATTTGACTCTAGAATACAGTACTTTGATATACAGAGGAGTTCATGGTCAACTCAATAACTGCAAGGTTCCCAGGTCCTGTGGCTGCAAAAGCAAGCCCAAATCATCATCCCTCCACCACCGTGCTTGACAGTTGTTATGAGGTGTTTGTGCTGATGCTGTGTTTGGTTTTCGCTAAACGTGGTCTCGCCTGTCCAAGGACATTGTTCAAGAAGTCTTGTGGTTTGTTCAGATGCAACTTTGCAAACCTAAGCCGTGCTGCCATGTTCTTTTTAGAGAGAAGAGGCTTTCTCCTGGCAACCCTTCCAAACAAACCATACTTGTTCAGTCTTTTTCTAATTGTACTGTCATGAACTTTAACATTTAACATGCTAACTGAGGCCTGTAGAGTCTGAGATGTAACTCTTGGGTTTTTTGCAATTTCTCTGAGCATTGCACAGTCTGCCCTTGGGTGAATTTGCAGGGATGTCCACTCCTGGGAAGATTGGCAACTGTCTTGAATGTTTCCACTTTTGAATAATCTTTCTCACTGTTGAATGATGAACTTCAAATTGTTTGGAAATGGCCTTATAACCCTTCCCAGATTGATGGGCAGCAACAATTGCTTCTCTAAGATCATTGCTGATGTCTTTTCTCCTTGGCATTGTGTTAACACACACCTGAACGGTCCAGAGCAGCAAACTGCTAAAACTTCGGCTTTTATAGAGGTGGTCACACTTGCTGATGATCAATTAATCAAGGGCATTTGATTATCAGCACCTGCCTGCTACTTAGCATCTTAATTCCTATGGAAGCAGTAAGGGTGTACTTAGTTTTTCTCACACAGCTTCTCCATTTTGGCTTTATTTTTGTTAAAAATTCAATAAATGACACGGTGTAATATGTCTTGTGTTGTTGTTCTTCTGAGGTTGTATTTACCTAATTTTTAGACCTGCTAAGGAACAGATGATTGTTATTATGTCCTGATATGTAAAACCATAGATATATATATATATATATACAGTGTTCGACAAACCTATACATTTGCTCGCCCCGGGCGAGTGGATTTAACCCCCGGGCGAGTAAATATTGGCCCAAGCAGCACACGTTTGGTACTAGGTGGCGAGTAGATTTTTTTTGTGTGGCGAGTAGATTTTTTGGTGATTTGTCAACGTGTGTGTGTGTGTGTGTGTGTGTGTGTGTGTGTGTGTGTGTGTGTGTGTGTGTGTGTGTGTGTGTGTGTGTGTGTGTGTATATATATATACACTGTTCTCCCTTAACCCTTTTAATATCAGATAGGCCTACAAAGCTTTACTGGGCACCCAAGGGTTAATAAGAAGTCTGCTTGTGAATACAGACACCAGTGGGCAGAGATATCACTGAATAGTTATTAGGTTTTATCTGTCACGTTCCTTCAGCATTAAGCACAGATGATACTGTATCAAATATAGTGCCGCACTGTTCTTTTCTGAGCGTTTTAAGCATCCAAATCCTATAGTGCGTTCCTCATCATATTAGCAGGCTACTTATCATTTTCAAGTAGCGAATGTGAGACGCGATTATGTTAATATTGGAGTAATTTGATTCTCCCCTTATCATAATTATAGCGTTTGTGCTTCTCTCTGATTGATATCGTCTGCTCGGAAAGACGTCTTGCGCCGCAGCCCATACAGGGTCCTGGGCGCCAACTTCAGCACCTTCACCACCAATTAGCCGCTTAACCCTTGAATCGCCGCGGCATTTAACAATAATAATTCTTTCCTCTGGCCCGCTGGGGAGTTTTCTATTTCAGAATCATTTCCTTACCTCCAGCTTAATCTGTTCTCTTAGGAGCCGTTAGCCCAAGTGTCTGCTGGGTTTCTATTTTTGCATGCTAATTGATAATCTTTTTTTAATTGTACTCCAGCATATTATGTGAATTTTGCTCCGTGTAAGTTAGACGCCGTGTGGCTCGCGGAAACATTTTCAGCCTTGTTCAGATCTTAGTATGAAGACGGGTAGCAGGAGGGAGAGAGAGAGAGAAGCTGGATGGTGTTGGGAGGGGAGGTGGGTACATGGTTGGTATATGGGAAGGAACTTTGAGTGTGTCGTAGCAGTCATTTCTATTTGAGGCTTTGAAATTCATGGTAGTAAACCTGGCTGCCATACATTTGATAGAAGACCGCTACAGCTGTGGAGAGAGGGAGAGGGGGGGGGAGAGGGGATGGGACAGAGGGAGTGGGAGGGGATGGGACAGAGGGAGGGGGAGGGAGAAGGACAGGGAGGTGGAAATGTAGAGGGAAGGAGAGGGAGGGAAGGAGAGGGAGGGAAGGAGAGGGAGGGAGGGAGAGGGAAGGAGGGAGAGAGGGAGGAGGGAGAGGGAGGGAGAAAGAGAGGGAGAGGGAGGGAGAAGGAGAGGGACGGAGGGAGAATGTGATGGAGGGAAAAGGAGGGAGGGAAGGAGAGGGAAGGAGAGGGAGGGAGAGGGAGGGTGAAAGGGAGGGAGAAGGAGAGGGAGGAAGGGAGGAAGGGTGAAGGAGAGGGAGAGAGAAGGGAGAGAGGGAGGGAGAAAGAGAGATGGTGGAAGAAAGAGAGGTAGAGAGAAGGGGAGGGAGAAATGGAGAGCGAGAGGGAGAAATGGAGAGAAGGAGGGAGAATGGAGAGAGGGAAGGAGAAATGGAGAGAGGGAGGGAGAAATGGAGAGAGGGAGGGTGAAGAGAGGGAGAAATGGAGAGAGGGAGGGTGAGGGGGAGAAATGGAGAGAAGGAGGGTGAAGGGGGAGAAATGGAGAGAGGGAGGGTGAAGGGGGAGAAATGGAGAGAAGGAGGGTGAAGGGGGAGAAATGGAGAGAGGGAGAGGTGGAGAGAGGGTGGGAAGTGGTGGGGGAGGCGGAGAGTGAGGGTGGGAAGGGGGGGAGGTGGAGAGAGAGGGTGGGAGGGGGAGGCGGAGAGAGGGGTGTGAGGGGGAGGCGGAGAGAGAGGATGGAGGGGGGTAGCGGAGAGGGAAGGGGGAGGTGGAGAGGGAGGGCGGGAGGGAGGGGGGAGGCGGAGAGAGAGGGTGGGAGGGGGGAGGCGGAGAGAGGGTGGGAGGGGGGAGGCGGAGAGAGAAGGTGGGAGGGGGGAGGCGGAGAGAGAGGATGGGAGGGGGGAGGCGGAGAGAGAGGGTGAGAGGGGGAAGGTGGAGAGAGAGGGTGGGAGGGGGGAGGTGGAGGGAGAGAGGGTGAGAGGGGTTGAGGGAGGGAGAGAGGGAGGGAAGGAGAGAGAAGGAGGGGAGAGGGAGGGAAGGGGAGGGAAGGAGGGAGAAAGAGAGGGGGAGGGAGAGGGAGAAGGAGAGGGAGACAGGGAGAAGAAGTGGAAGGGAGAGAGAGGGAGGGAGAGGGAGGGATAAGAGAGAGAGGTAGGGAGAAGGAGAGGGAGGGAAGGAGGGAGAGAGGGAGGGAAGGAAAGGGAGGGAGATAGGGGAGAAATGGGAGAGAGGGAGGGAGAAATGGATAGAGGGAGGGTGAAGGGGGAGAATGGAGAGAGGGAGGGTGAAGGGGGAGAAATGGAGAGAGGGAGGGTGAAGGGGAGAAATGGAGAGAGGGATGGTGAAGGGGGAGAAGGGGAGGGAGGGAGAAGGGGAGAGGGAGAGAGGGGAGAGAGGGAGAGAGAAGGGAGAGAAGGAGGAGAGAGAAGGGAGAGAGAAGGGAGAGAGAAGGGCGAGAGAAGGGCGAGAGAGAGAGAAGGCGAGAGAGAGAGAAGGCGAGAGAGAGAGAAGGGCGAGAGAGAGAGAAGGGCGAGAGAGGAGGAGAGAAGGGCGAGAGAGAGAGAAGGCGAGAGAGAGAGAAGGGCGAGAGAGAGAGAAGGGCGAGAGAGAGAGAAGGCGAGAGAAGGGCGAGAGAGAGAGAAGGGCGAGAGAAGGGCGAGAGAGAGAGGGGAGAGAGAAGGGCGAGAGAGAGAGGAGAGAGAGAAGGGCGAGAGAGAGAGGAGAGAGAGAAGGGCGAGAGAGAGAGAGGAGAGAGAGAAGGGCGAGAGAGAGAGAGGAGAGAGAGAAGGGCGAGAGAGAGAGAGGAGAGAGAGAAGGGCAAGAAAGAGAGGAGAGAGAGAAGGGCGAGAGAGAGAGGAGAGAGAGAAGGGCGAGAGAGAGAGAGGAGAGAGAAGGGCGAGAGAGAGAGAGGAGAGAGAAGGGCGAGAGAGAGAGAGGAGAGAGAAGGGCGAGAGAGAGAGGAGAGAGAAGGGCGAGAGAGAGAGAGGGAGAGAGAAGGGGCGAGAGAGAGAGAGAGAGAGAGAAGGCGAGAGAGAGAGAGAGGAGAGGAGAAGGGCGAGAGAGAGAGAGGAGGAGAGAAGGGCGAGAGAGAGAGAGGAGAGAGAAGGGCGAGAGAGAGAGAGGAGAGAGAAGGGCGAGAGAGAGAGAGGAGAGAGAAGGGCGAGGAGAGAGAGAGGAGAGAGAAGGGCGAGAGAGAGAGAGGAGAGAGAAGGGCGAGAGAGAGAGAGGAGAGAGAAGGGCGAGAGAGAGAGAGGAGAGAGAAGGGCGAGAGAGAGAGAGGAGAGAGAAGGGCGAGAGAGAGAGAGGAGAGAGAAGGGCGAGAGAGAGAGAGGAGAGAGAAGGGCGAGAGAGAGAGAGGAGAGAGAAGGGCGAGAGAGAGAGAGGAGAGAGAAGGCGAGAGAGAGAGAGGAGAGAGAAGGGCGAGAGAGAGAGAGGAGAGAGAAGGGCGAGAGAGAGAGAGGAGAGAGAGGGCGAGAGAGAGAGAGGAGAGAGAAGGGCGAGAGAGAGAGAGGAGAGAGAAGGGCGAGAGAGAGAGAGGAGAGAGAAGGGCGAGAGAGAGAGAGGAGAGAGAAGGGCGAGAGAGAGAGAGGAGAGAGAAGGGCGAGAGAGAGAGAGAGAGGAGAGAGAAGGGCGAGAGAGAGAGAGAGAGGAGAGAGAAGGGCGAGAGAGAGAGAGAGAGGAGAGAGAAGGGCGAGAGAGAGAGAGAGAGAGGAGAGAGAAGGGCGAGAGAGAGAGAGGAGAGAGAAGGGCGAGAGAGAGAGAGGAGAGAGAAGGGCGAGAGAGAGAGAGGAGAGAGAAGGGCGAGAGAGAGAGAGGAGAGAGAAGGGCGAGAGAGAGAGAGGAGAGAGAAGGGCGAGAGAGAGAGAGGAGAGAGAAGGGCGAGAGAGAGAGAGGAGAGAGAAGGGCGAGAGAGAGAGAGGAGAGAGAAGGGCGAGAGAGAGAGAGGAGAGAGAAGGGCGAGAGAGAGAGAGGAGAGAGAAGGGCGAGAGAGAGAGAGGAGAGAGAAGGGCGAGAGAGAGAGAGGAGAGAGAAGGTGCGAGAGAGAGAGAGGAGAGAGAAGGGCGAGAGAGAGAGAGGGAGAGAGAAGGGCGAGAGAGAGAGAGAGAGAGAGAGAAGGGCGAGAGAGAGAGAGAGAGGAGAGAGAAGGGCGAGAGAGAGAGAGAGAGGAGAGAGAAGGGCGAGAGAGAGAGAGAGAGGAGAGAGAAGGGCGAGAGAGAGAGAGAGAGGAGAGAGAAGGGCGAGAGAGAGAGAGAGAGAGAGAGAGAGGAGAGAGAAGGGCGAGAGAGAGAGAGAGAGGAGAGAGAAGGGCGAGAGAGAGAGGAGAGAGAAGGGCGAGAGAGAGAGAGAGAGGAGAGAGAAGGGCGAGAGAGAGAGAGGAGAGAGAAGGGCGAGAGAGAGAGAGGAGAGAGAAGGGCGAGAGAGAGAGAGGAGAGAGAAGGGCGAGAGAGAGAGAGGAGAGAGAAGGGCGAGAGAGAGAGAGGAGAGAGAAGGGCGAGAGAGAGAGAGGAGAGAGAAGGGCGAGAGAGAGAGAGGAGAGAGAAGGGCGAGAGAGAGAGAGGAGAGAGAAGGGCGAGAGAGAGAGAGGAGAGAGAAGGGCGAGAGAGAGAGAGGAGGAGAGAAGGGCGAGAGAGAGAGAGGAGAGAGAAGGGCGAGAGAGAGAGAGGAGAGAGAGGGCGAGAGAGAGAGAGGAGAGAGAAGCAGCGAGAGAGAGAGAGGAGAGAGAAGGGCGAGAGAGAGAGAGGAGAGAGAAGGGCGAGAGAGAGAGAGGAGAGAGAAGGGCGAGAGAGAGAGAGAGGAGAGAGAAGGGCGAGAGGAGAGAGAAGGGAGAGGGAGAGAGGAGAGAGAAGGGAGAGGGAGAGAGGAGAGAGAAGGGAGAGGTTGAGAATGGAAAGAGAGAGAAGGGAAAGGGAGAGAGAGAAGGGAGGGTCAGTGTTCAGGATATCCAAGCTTCAACACAGATGCTTTAATCAGTCCCTGCTTCAGCACAGGTGGCTCAATCAGGGTCTCTGTCTTCAAACAAGCCTCTGTTTGAGCCACTTGTGCTGAAGCTGGAAAATCCTGAAATTCAGACATGTTTCGTGGCTTAAGGACTTGAGTTGAGCAGCCATGTGTTCAAATTCTATTATACTTTTTATTTACATTTGCATCTAGAGTACTCTTTAGAAGCGGTTTGTCTCACTTCAGAGTGGCTAGGATAGGCCGCAAAAGCCATTGAGATTTACAGGGAAAAAAAGAGGCATAACAAACTAAGGCTGCCATCTCTTTATATCACAAGGTTACTCAGCAAACTTAACAGAAAAAACACAGAGAATACACAGAACTATGCAAAGAGCCTCCCACAAACAGGGCTGGTTGATGATAAACCAATGAATACCATATTTCAAAACCAAAGAAAAATTAACATGTACAGTATTTAAAGTACGTGAATGTGACCGCAATCACCGTTATGAATAGGTATATAGGATCAAACGACAGGTGCTCAAGGGGTATAGATATAATGTTTATCAGAGTTGATCAAAAAAGATTTGATCAGAAGAGTTCCCCTTATATACAGCACTCTATTGTCATTCGTATGGTAAAGGTAGACAACAATTGGTCTTGCAGTATATTACTGCAGATCTGTCAGGTTGGCCAGAATCACTGCGGATATCAGAAAATAATAAAATTTTATTAATTCTACATAGATAATTAAAAACACATATACATGATTAAAAATCCCTTTTTGTGGCTGATATGTAAATAGGATGAGGATTATTTGGATCTATTGCCATATATCATCATATCATGACTCTCAGAGTAATAACAGCAGGTCTGTAATTGATTTGTACAGCACCGACATTGTTTATTGCACTAAATCACGACGGCACGCCGAGATCTACCCCAGCTGCCGCCAGTAACAACCGCGCGCCGCCGCGTTTCCCCCACGCCCCCCCCTCCACTTCGCGCGCAATTTACCTCCCTTCCCGACACCGTACCCGGCTCCTGCTCTGCCTCTCTGCTTCCCCGCACCCCCGCTTACCTTCATTTGATCTCCAGGGGTGTCGGGGAAGCCTGGGAAGACGGGGAAGACGGGGAAGACGGGCGCGCATGTTACTGTGCCGTCACAGTGCGCCGCCACGCGCCGCGGGCTACCCGCTTCCCAGCCGCATGGAGCCGGCGGCTTTTGCTTCAATAAGCAATGTCGCTACTGTATGTGGCTAGCTAGCAAACAAATTGGTCTTGCAGTATATTACTGCAGATCTGTCAGGTTGGCCAGAATCACTGCGGATATCAGAAAATAATAAAATTTTATTAATTCTACATAGATAATTAAAAACACATATACATGATTAAAAATCCCTTTTTGTGGCTGATATGTAAATAGGATGAGGATTATTTGGATCTATTGCCATATATCATCATATCATGACTCCTCAGAGTAATAACAGCAGGTCTGTAATTGATTTGTATGTGGCTAGCTAGCAAACAAATTGGTCTTGCAGTATATTACTGCAGATCTGTCAGGTTGGCCAGAATCACTGCGGATATCAGAAAATAATAAAATTTTATTAAATTCTACATAGATAATTAAAAACACATATACATGATTAAAAATCCCTTTTTGTGGTTGATATGTAAATAGGATGAGGATTATTTGGATCTATTGCCATATATCATCATATCATGACTCTCAGAGTAATAACAGCAGGTCTGTAATTGATTTGTATGTGGCTAGCTAGCAAACAAATTGGTCTTGCAGTATATTACTGCAGATCTGTCAGGTGGCCAGATCACTGCGGATATCAGAAAATAATAAAATGTTATTAATTCTACATAGATAATTAAAAACACATATACATGATTAAAAATCCCTTTTTGTGGCTGATATGTAATAGGATGAGGATTATTTGGATCTATTGCCATATATCATCATATCATGACTCTCAGAGTAATAACAGCAGGTCTGTAATTGATTTGTATGTGGCTAGCTAGCAAACCAAATTGGTCTTGCAGTATATTACTGCAGATCTGTCAGGTTGGCCAGAATCACTGCGGATATCAGAAAATAATAAAATTTTATTAATTCTACATAGATAATTAAAAACACATATACATTATTAAAAATCCCTTTTTGTGGCTGATATGTAAATAGGATGAGGATTATTTGAATCTATTGCCATATATCATCATATCATGACTCTCAGAGTAATAACAGCAGGTCTGTAATTGATTTGCATGTGGCTAGCTAGCAAACAAATTGGTCTTGCAGTATATTACTGCAGATCTGTCAGGTTGGCCAGAATCACTGCGGATATCAGAAATAATAACATTTTATTAATTCTACATAGATAATTAAAAACACATATACATTTATTAAAAATCCCTTTTTGTGGCTGATATGTAAATAGATGAGGATTATTTGGATCTCTTGCCATATATCATCATATCATGACTCTCAGAGTAATAACAGCAGGTCTGTAATTGATTTGTATGTGGCTAGCTAGCAACAAATGTGGGCAAAAATCACAGTTTTAGATCATATCATAACTCACAGAGTAATAACAGCAGGTCTGTAAATGTTTTGTATGTTATTAACTCGCAGATAGATACTTGCAAAATTCACCATTCAAACCACAATCACTGTCTAACATATATACTGGTATTGCTGCTCTGAATAGATAATTTACAGGGCAACTCTTCTGATCAAATCTTTTTTGATCAACTGATAAACATTTACAGTATTCTACAATCTTTATCAGAACTCTTATAGAGACAATAAAAAGTGGATATATATACACACACACACACACACACACACACCACACACACACACACAGTACAGTATGTGGGTGTGTATGTGTGTATATTATCTCCTAGGGGTAGTTGCTCTGGGCTATTTCATACACAAGAGCCCCACAAACAGGGGTGGTTGAGCCTTTCAGGTACAGACACATCTCAAATAAACACTGATACCTTATGAATATTTCTCTATTAAACAGAAAGTAATCAGCAGCTTTGTGCTTTTTCAGTAACAGACCCTCTTTAATCACAGAAGATTCCCAGAGATAAAAAAATAAAGCAACTTACTGTATTTGAGACACACACCACTCGGTTAAACACTTTGAATTAAAGCCCAGGCCCATCTGACATCACATGATCAGTGACCAATTAGAGAATTTGTAGCAGACAAAAAAACTACAGTGCCCATGAAGCTTTGCTGCAACTCATCCTGAGTTCAAGAGTTTACAATGATTGATGTCTTACAACTGGGAGTGAGACAAATTGTAACAAAAACTAAATGTATCTATTCTGCTTATTGTAATGTCAGTGTTGTGTGTCTGAGGGTCCAGGGATATGTCATTTAATTGTGTGTGTGTGTGTGTGTGTGTATGTGTGTGTGTCATCTTAAATCAATCTATTCTTAACAAATAAAAAATTTTACATGTTCTAATTCTCTATTTCTTTTAATTCACTATGATTGACTGAATTATTTTAGTATTTTTCTCTCCGCTCTTAATTATTGCTTAATTATATATTTTTTCATGTTTGTGGTTCTGAATCCACACATTAGGAAGTATAGACAGTTGCTTTCTTTCTTTCTTGCTTTCTTGCTCTCTTGCACTCTTGCACTCTTGCACTCTTGCACTCTTGCACTCTTGCACTCTTGCACTCTTGCACTCTTGTGGAGAGGAGTGGCTCAGTGAGTAAAAGACACTGAGTGGCACTGAGAGTTTGAAGCCTGGGGCTGGTTCAATTCCTGGTGTCAGATCCTTGTGACCTTGGGCAAG
>NC_134503.1:30257049-30348772 GCF_040206685.1 Ascaphus truei | reverse complement strand
ACCCCGGAATAAAGGCTGAGAAATGTGGCCATGATGTCATTAAATTCATGTATGTTAGCGTATTCTGTTCCTATATTGTGCCCAGTGTGCGTCAGATTGTGATTGTGACACCCTCTACCACTCAATATGCCGCTTTGTTCTCCAATGCAACTACAACACACATCACTGCGAAATGCTCAAAGAACTAGATTGGGCATCACTAGAGTCTAGGTGCAAAGTTCACCTTTCCTGTCTTGCCTTCAAATTCTTTATGGACAAGCTACCCAGCTATCTGAACAAGCTCCTAACCCCTACCACATGCAGCACCTATCACCTGAGATCAGACTCCAAAAGACTGTTCATGTCCCAAGGCTCAACAAAGTATCCGGCCGCTCCTCCTTCTCTTACCGTGCACCAAAACTGGAACAACCTACCAGAGACTCTCACATCCACCACCAGTTTAAGTTCTTTCAAAACTAAAGCTGTCTCACATTTGAATCTGGTCTGTAACTTTTACATACGCCTATAATATATATTATCTGTAACTGTGCATGCAATGTCTTGTATATAATGTATACCCTGTTCAATTATGTAATTATGTATTGTAACCATGTATTTGTCATCATAACTCTGTGCCAGGACATACTGTACTTGAAAACAGGAGGTAAATCTCAATGTATTACTTACTGGTAAAACATTTTATAAATAAATAAAATAAATACATTTGAGGCATCAGTACGAGGAGTTATAGGAGCGGTTATAGGAGCAGTAAAGGAGGAGTTATAGGGAGCGGTTATAGGAGCAGTAAAGGGAGGAGTTATAGGAGCAGTAAAGGAGGAGTTATAGGGAGAGATTATAGGAGCAGTTAGGGGATGAGTTAGAGGAGGAGTTAGAGGAAGCAGTTAGGGGAGGTGTTATAGGATCAATTAAGGGAGTTGTTCTAGGAGCAGTTAGGGGAGGAGTAATAGAAGTTAGGGGAAGAGTTATAGGAGAAGTTCAGGGAGGAGTTATTGGGAGTGGTTAGGGGAGGAGTTATTGAGAATGGTTAGGGGAGGAGTTATTGAGAATGGTTAGGGGAGGAGTTATTGAGAATGGTTAGGGGAGGAGTTATTGAGAATGGTTAGGGGAGGAGTTATTGAGAATGGTTAGGGGAGGAGTTATTGAGAAAGAGCAGTTAGGGGAGGAGTTATAGTGAGAGGTTAGAAGAGCAGTTAGGGGAGGAGTTATAGTGAGAGGTTAGAAGAGCAGTTAGGGGAGGAGTTATAGTGAGAGGTTAGAAGAGCAGTTAGGGGAGGAGTTATAGTGAGGTTAGAAGAGCAGTTAGGGGAGGAGTTATAGTGAGAGGTTAGAAGAGCAGTTAGGGGAGGAGTTATAGTGAGAGGTTAGAAGAGCAGTTAGGGGAGGAGTTATAGTGAGAGGTTAGAAGAGCAGTTAGGGGAGGAGTTATAGTGAGAGGTTAGAAGAGCAGTTAGGGGAGGAGTTATAGTGAGAGGTTAGAAGAGCAGTTAGGGGAGGAGTTATAGTGAGAGGTTAGAAGAGCAGTTAGGGGAGGAGTTATAGTGAGAGGTTAGAAGAGCAGTTAGGGGAGGAGTTATAGTGAGAGGTTAGAAGAGCAGTTAGGGGAGGAGTTATAGTGAGAGGTTAGAAGAGCAGTTAGGGGAGGAGTTATAGTGAGAGGTTAGAAGAGCAGTTAGGGGAGGAGTTATAGTGAGAGGTTAGAAGAGCAGTTAGGGGAGGAGTTAGGGAGTCTGAGATGGCATTTTCCTTGTTACTTAAGAGAACCGCATCAAACAGAAGAAACTCAAATAACAAGTCTGTGACGGGAGGGAGTAACCAGGCTAGATAATTAAGGTTAATCCCTCTGGTTACCCCTGAAACCATTGGGTCCCTGGTAGCTACTGTAAGTATAAGGTTCCCCAATGTGTAAAAGTTTATTAAAGTGCACTTCATAATGTTTTAGACATTTACTATAAGACTCTATACAGTCAGGCAGGGCATCAGCATAGACGCCGGCATGTCCGTATAGAGTCCGTAGTTCAAAGAGGAGAGGATGTCCAGCGGTGAGAAGACTGTTTGGTGGGCGACGAAGGACGAAGGGCACCCTGTGGGGACACCTTTTGTATGTGCCAGACCTTGTGGAGCCTGCCCAGCGGGTAACAATGATTTAGCTGGGGGAGAAACATCAGGTAGGCGCTTCTCCCATTGGCTAAATCATATTTCCCGCTCACCCAGCTTTTCGAGCCGGCCTGGCACGCCTCCTCCCCTGACATCAGCCCAGAGACGAGCCCTGTTTCTATTGGCTGGCGGGGGATCTGATTGGTTGCTCCTCTTTCCGCCATGCTGAATATAGCTCAGCGGAGGGTAAGGAGAAACCCCAGTCAGAAAACCAGACGATTTTGTGGCTTGAGTCGATGAAGCTAGTGCGGGCTTTTGAAAGTTGCTCTGTCAAAAATAACAGAGCAACCAGCTTCGTTTGGAAGCCAGGAAAGTCTGCCCGGCAGAGACTAAGTCAGACGCGAAGACCAAGCTCTCATTTTAGAACGTAGCTGTCGCGGTCAGGAATTCCTGCCGAAAACAGTTCCAGGAATATTGGGACTAGGTCCCGGTCAGGAGTTTCTGCGGAGTCTCGGTCCAGAACAAGGTTCCGATCAGGGTAAGCCCTTGGAAGCGGGCGCCCTGCCCCTAGGAAAGGCTCGATCTCAAACCCCAGGCCCCAGTGAGTGTGCATATTTCTGTATTTTGTTTTGTTGTGTTTCCGAGGTTTTATCCAAATAAACCCCATTTTATTTTGCTGCCTTGTTTTGCCTATTGAATGATCCCTGAAATATAAATGCGTTAAAGGACCTAGTCTACCATGACAAAGTCTCATACATCTGATGTTTACTCAGACTGACATACTAAAAAACAATTTGAGGAGCAACGCACATCATCTTGATAAATATCCCCCATCATACGTGTGTTTTTAAATGGTAATTATGCTGCAGATATATGTTTACAAACATAGTGTTTGTGTGTGTGTGTGTATATATTATAATTATAGATATATATATATATATATATATTATATATATATATATATATATATATATATATACTCATTAATAGTGTTTATTCAATATATCTGTTCAGTGCATATAAATGTATGTGTATTGACGTGTGATTAAGTGTTGTTTGTATATGCAGTCACATACGTCTCTGTGTGTATGCGAGAGTGATAACTATAATAGAGATATAATGAAGTTGATAAGTCTCTCTGACATGCAGTAAAAAGCATTTGTTGGAATCAAAGCCGGCCTAGATTCACGAAAGATCGATAAAACAAACCCTGACCAGCAGGGGAGGGCGACATGACCTCTGGAGTGACATGACCTTTGGCCTGAGTGGGCCTGGAGATGAAAGGGGTTGGGAGAAGGAGCATCGTGCCTCGTGCCTTCCTCTTCCTCTTTCTCCACGTCTCCATAAGAATTATTTTGGATGTGGTAAGAAGGAGAAAGGAGATGTTATTGTTTTCATTGTGTATTGTATTTATGTGCATTTTGTAACAAAAAAATGTGGGAAGGGTGAGTGAGAATGTGGGGACGTGGAATGAAGGTAGTGCACGCACTCAAACAAAAAGGGTGAAAAGTGGGGTCTTAATCATCAAATGAAAATGGGTTAAATGTGCCAAGGAATCCATGAGAATGTGGGGACAACATATATAAGCAATACATGGAAGAGCGGACTAATAAAGAAAATAAGCAAAAAATGGTAATAACCGAAGTGGATACATATGAACCAGTGATATATTGAATAAAGAGTTATCAGCAGAACGTGTGTTGATTATTACTGCAAATGGATAATGTCAATAAGCCTACAAGACTGAGATGTATACAAAAGGAAATACTGTATATACAAATGTGACTATATTGAAAACATATGTACAAACATTGTGTCACAAATGCGATCAGTCCAGGGCAAACATCACTGTGATTATTGTAGTCAAGTCAACCATAAAGAAAGGTGGACATGCAATACCAAATGGGCAAGCAAGTGGTGGTGTAACAAACTGAATAAATATATCAAATGTTCGCCCAATAGGCATAGTCCATGATCACTGTAAGACCATGTGATCCACAGCTCTTTAAAAGTGGTGTAGACATAATACATGAAAGTCCAGAATAGCATATACTGTATGAACAAATACAATCGGTAGAATAGTGCACCATCAAGGAAAAACAAAATTAATCAAAAGGCAAATATAACAGCTAGAACCGATCACAGAAAGCAGCCCAGATTCAGGTCTTCATTCAGGCCCCTTGGTGACATTAAAATATCATCTTAGCCTCCAATTGCAACAAAAGTTTATTTCTGTCGCCGCCCTCTCGTAGGGACGTGTATCGTATATTGTAACGTTGCGAGACCGTGCTTCTTTTCTTTGAAATGTCTTGCAACTGGTAAATGTTTTAAATCCTCACCAACATCTGGACCCAGATGGGCTTTCCGAATGGTCGAACGTGCATCGCAAGGCGCTCTTTTAGCATTCTTGTCGTTTTTCCTATATAGAAAAGGCCACATGGGCACTTAGTGTAATACACCACAAGTTTGGATTCACAGTTAAGAAAATCATGGATTTTGATGGGATTCCATTATGTGGGGATTGAACATGCATATATATACATACTCATATATCTGTATACATTGTGATAATAGTTTCTTGCTGCGCCCATGTTTTTTTCTGTGGAAGCAGCTACAGCAGATTCAGGGGTGTAACCAGGGATCCAGCAGCTGCATTTGCATTGGGCTCAGTGTCACAGGAGACCAGGACTTTTAACCAATTATACGGGGATGATTCACTAGGCAAAACACAGTAATGGAATAAAATGAGGTTTATTCGGATACACACAATGAAATACAAGGATACAGGAAATGTACACACTTACTGGGGCAGTGGGGGTCAAATCTGGGCTAAAAATAGGTGCAGGACGCCTGATTCGGAAGGCTTACCCTGACAGGGATCTACACCTGGGCTTCCTGGTCCTCTTTTCGGCTAAAGATCCTAGAACTTGGACTTCGCGTCTGACTTAGTCTCTGCGGGGCAGACTTTCCTAGCTTCAAGACGAAGCCGTTGCTCTGTTATTTGGAACAGAGCAACTTTGAAAAGCCCGCCCTCATGTCATCGACACAAGCCACAAGATGGTCTGGTTCTCTGATTGAGGCATCTCCTTACATACCTTCCGCTGTTCTACGTTCAGCATGGAGGTAGGTGGAGCGATCAATCAGAGAATGGAAATTCTCCCGCCAGCCAATAGGAAAAGGGGCTTGTCTTTTGGCTGACGTCAGAGGAGGGGGCATGCCAAGCTGGCTCGGGATGCCCTGTGGGCGGGACATACGAATTGACCAATGGGAAAGCGCAGACATTCTGCCGCTTCCCCCAGTCAACCCATTGCCACCTACTGGGCAGGCTCCACTAAGTCAGAGAGTGTCAGACACACACACAGTGTCACACACATACACACAAATGTCCTCGGGCACCAATAACAACTGCAGTGAGGACCCACCCCTTCCCCCCACCAGCGGACACCAGCCACCTCCGTCCAGTCTCCGAGCTCCCACCGGTCCAGAAGGCGCCTCTCTCATGTCCGGGCGCTCTGATCGGTCGGTCCCGGGCGTGGGGGGCGGAGCATGCAGCGCAGGCCGCCGAGCACACGGTGACCCAGAGCGGGAGGACGCTGCCGGGTGCACGACGGCGACCCGAAGCAGGCACACGGCGACCCGGAGAGCACGAGCCGGCGTCGGGAGGACGCTGAGGCGCCCGATGAGCGGGAGCAGCCGCAGCGTGTACACACCGCCAGGCCACTGGACGACGGAGCACACGTGCAATGCGCATGTGACGGGGGCACTGGGGAAAAGGTGGGGGGCAGGGTCCGGGGGGGACTGACACAGGGGGCAGTGGGGGTGGGGGGTGACACCCGGGGTGCATGGGGGTGTGCTACCCAGGGGGGGGGCAGGTGGAGGTGATACCCGAGGGCAGGGGGACTCAGCGGGAGACAGGGACACAGAAAGGGAGAGGGACATGGGGGAGAAGGACACAGAGGACACGGGGGAGAGGGACACTGAGGACATGGGGGTAGAGGGACACAGAGGACACGGGGCGAAGAGGAGAGCGGGGGAGGCCACAGAAGCAAGCAAGCCAATGAAGGGCGTGTGAGGGCGGGACCGGGCCACGCAGCAATCTGATTGGCCAGAGGCTGAGTGACAGACCGACGGACCAATCAGATTGCCCATAAGAACAGCCAACATACAAAGTTTTCAATTCTATAGATATAGATGCACAACTCATAATAAAATATGTTTTATTACATTATATCTCTTGGGGAGACCCATATCTGTGCGAGAGATGGATCTGGGATATCTGGGCTCGAAAACCAGGAGTCTGGGGGACACTGGGCATCCCCGGTGTAATTCCAGTAGCGTACCAGCAAATAATGCCTGCACACCGGAAGAATTAGGGGACCCCGAACTCCTGCAAACAAAATAATTGCATTTTGACCCAAATATCCCGCATAACACTTACACACAAGACGCTTCACGTTTCTAGGGCAAAGGGAACATGTAAAGAGGAAAAGCAGGGGTCGCTTTATTTTGTACATGTATAATCCCTGGTACCTGGCTCATGGTGCTAGACAGCTGCCAGGGACAGGGAAGAGTGGGGAAAAGGGGTAGGAGCGTTGGATACGTGCATATGCTGCCATGGCGGCATTGCAAAGACGCCATGATGCTACGCAATGTTGCACGCGCGCTGATGTCACTGCGCACACGTCATATCGGTGACCAGGGGACTGCTGTTTGGAGCAATTGTGAGTGAGTAAGGAGGGTATTTAATGTGGGTTTTTAAACTTGTATTATTCAGGGGGTCATTGGTTTGTTTCATTTACCACCCAGACTTGTGACTAGTGCGGAGGAGCCTGAGTCCCTGTCAATACTTACTGGGCCACACGTGGCCTATGGTCAGACGGCAAAAGAATACGGGCACGGTATACGGGTGATGCACTACTATCTCGGGCACCTTGTGATCCTCATATGAAGATCACTACACACAATATACAAGTACAACCCAATCCCCAGTAACGCGGCGTGGGAGTGAGTCAGTGGTGCATTAGACACAGAATCCTGGGTATGTCGGCTGTGTGATGGTGCCAGCCCCCCGTGGGAGCTCGTTGTGTACTAACTGTTTCAGGCCTGTGCTTCGGTACCACTGTGCTTTGTAGCCGGTGAGGGTCCACTCCGACGGCGCTATAACTCTCGACCACATCTAGCACTGTAACTCTACTCCTGCTGCCACGTGCACTCTCTGCAATCCTCGACCGAACCTGATAGCACTCAGGTCTGTGCAGATCTGATCCAACATGGCCGCCCCCTCTTTATAGGCTCCTCTCCCTCATAGTCCCTCCTCTCCTACAGCCATTACCATTGGCTGCTCCTCATGTCCATCACAGTCACATGTCCAGGGCACACTGCAGAGGAACCTGCCACAGGGTAGTGTGTGTGTCTGAGCTAATCACACGGGGGGCAGTGTGCGTGTGTGAGATCATCACACAGGGGGAAGTGTGTGTGTGAGCTCATCACACAGGGGGCAGTATGAGTGTGTGACACATCCCTGGGGGCAGTATGAGTGTGTGTGACCTCATCACAAAGGGGGCAGTGTGTGTGTGAGCTCATCACACGGGGCAGTGTGAGTGTGTGTGAGATCATCACACAGGGGGGCAGTGTGTGTGTGAGCTCATGAAACGAGGCAGTGTGAGGTCCGCACACAGGGGGCAGTGTGAGTGTGTGTGAGCTCATGAAACGGGGCAGTGTGAGGTCCGCACACAGGGGGCAGTATGAGTGTGTGAGCTCATCACACAGGGGTAGTGTGAGTGTGTGTGAGCTCATCAAATGGGGCAGTGTGAGTGTGTGTGAGGTCCTCACACAGGGGGCAGTGTGAGTGTGTGTAAGCTCATCACACAGGGGGCAGTGTGAGTGTGTAAGCTCATCACACAGGGCAGTGAGTGTGTGTGAGGTCCTCACACAGGTGGCAGTGTGTGTGAGTTAATCCCACGGGGGCAGTGAGTGTGCGCTCATCACACGGGATTACAATGGCTATAACACATTCTCATTGAACTAAGTCCGTAGAGCCCTCCTCTTCTTCCTCCGGAAGAGAGGGTGCGGCGCAGTCGGCGTTTGCACAGGACGGCAAAACAAAAGGCGCTGGTCCTGCCAAAGACCTCAAAGGTCCAAGCTGGAAACCCCATGAGCGACATCCGATGAAGAGGTTGGTACCCCCGACGGGTCATGTCTCCACCTCACCTCCTCTGCTGGGATGTCCCTCTGTCCTTTTGTATATCCTGTATATTCGTTTTTGAGTCCATATATTCTATGCTGGCTGTGATTGAATACAAATCAAAAAATGATTGTATTTTCTGTCAAGTATATTGCTTTGATATTTTGTTATATTTGATATATCTTCAGAGTGCAGCGGGGTTTTTTTTATTTTTTTTGTTGCTCTATTTTAACAGTTGTCACAGGTACTTCTTCAACATTATTATATCATTGTTATATTTGTTTGCGGATGTTCCTCTTTTATATATAGTCGATATCTTTATCTGCAGAGCGTGTTAAAGGAAACACAATCAGGGATTGCACCTTTAGACTCCCTTTATTAACCACGCCGTTTCTTTTCCCGACTTTTCTCCTGGTGACTTACCAGTATCTGTTTGCCGTTTTCATTACCAGTCTCTTGCATTTGAGCTGTAATCATGACATCCAATAACTGAATTGGTAGCACCCATTGGTGTCACACTACAGAGTGTGAAATATGGGAGAGAACAGTGAGTGTATATTGTGATGCCGGAACTGTTGGGGGGGGGGGGGGGGGGTGGCATAGAGAGAGCGTGAGACTTTGAATTTAGTAGTGTCTCCAGTTGTATAAATATACCCTCAAACCTCCCTCCAAATAAATTAGGGAGAGATACCTGTGCTGAAAAAGGAGCAAACCTGGAGGTACCATGGGAGATATGCTTATGGGTGTTCAAAGTATATTTAACTGAGTCCCGTTCCACACTTCCCAAAAAAGGATTTCCATACCAACTATATACTTGCCGACCTAATGACAGGAATGATGTCAGACCCAACTAGTACCCACAACCACCGCTTTTCTAAACTGCAGCTCTAGCAGTGTGAGCGAAACCAGCTGATGTGGTAGTATCACTGTCAGATCCTATTTTTGAGCTGCTAACTGCTCACACGTAGATAATTCCGCTATTAGCGTATCTCTCAGGTATCTCAAGTGTGTTCAACAAGGAAAATTACAGTAAACTGTCAACCAAGTGGTCTGCTTTCAAAGGAAGCCAGAGGGAGGGGGCGATGACAGGTATGAGCACTCATTTTGGTGCTGCATGACGGATATGCACAAAGGTGGCTACGGTATAACAGAACAGGGACAAAAATATTAAAGGTGCCATCTGCCAGAGTGCCAGACACATACTGAATTAAAAGTATGACAGATTTTGTTGGTGTGGACGGATTTGGTCTTTACGAATCCCGGGAAACGGATTTGGATTGGTTCACCCATCTCTAGTAATGAATCACACACTGTAACTGCCCTTACTGTAAAGAACCCTTTCCTTTGTTGCTGGTGAAATCTCCTTTCCTCCAACCTAAAGGGATGCCCAGAGTCCTTTGTACTGCCCGTGGGATGAATAGTTCTTTTGAAAGCTCCTTGTATTGTCCCCGAATATATTTGTATATAGTTATCATTTCCCCTTTTCTAATGTTAAGAAACCTAATTTAGCTCGCCTCTCCTCATATCTCAGATTGTCCATCCCCTTTATTCATTTGGTGGCTCTTGTCTGCACTACAGTGTCTATATCATGGTGAAATGTCCAGAACTGATGGAGTGACGTTCGGTAGGACTGGAATAGATGTGTTAAAGCCGATTACCCTTGGAGATTGCGGTTTACAGGAGTAATACTCTG
This sequence comes from Ascaphus truei, assembly GCF_040206685.1. Taxonomy (NCBI): domain Eukaryota; kingdom Metazoa; phylum Chordata; class Amphibia; order Anura; family Ascaphidae; genus Ascaphus; species Ascaphus truei. The sequence goes on along the minus strand of NC_134503.1, from coordinate 30,338,801 downwards.
CAGGAATATTTTATTAGTCCCACCAGGCAAATTAATTTTCTGACCCGGAGAATACATGTAATCTGATCCTCCAGTGTATTTCTGGGTCAGTGCAGGGGCACTGAGAAAATTAAATCCGTTCATCCACCCAAGAAGATTGTATACCTGTACATGTGAACAAATCATGTTTGAATAAAAGCATGTGTGGGTTTGTGAGTATCTGCTGCATGTGTGTGTATGTGTCAGTGTGCCTGTTTGTGTATCAGTGTGTCTGTATGTGTGTGTATCAGTGTGTTTGTGTGTCTGTATGTGTCAGTGTTTCCGTATGTGTGTGCCAGTGCGTCAATGTGTGTCTGTGTGTGTATCAGTGTTTGTGTGTGTCAGTGCGTCTGTGTGTGCATTAGTGTGTCATTTGTGCTAATGTGTGTTCATCAATGTGTCTGTGTGTGTCGTGGATTGGTGTCGTGGTTAAGGATGTCCAGGTGTCCATTTAGGGGTCAGCAGCTGCAGGTGGGAAGGGCGCCATTAACCCTGTCACTGCCAGGGGGGCTCTCTGCACCTTTCCGCTCTCTGCCCTACATTGTACAAAGAAAAGAAACATTAACTCCCTCTAGCAGTGAAGGGGTGAGGGCCCCCCTATAAATAGCTGTAAGGTCACCCTAGGGGGCGATGACCATAACAATCCTACAGGGTTGATGAACCCGCAGAGCAGTGAATGGCTTTGCCATGCGTCGGTAAGGGCAGTGTGGGCAGCGTTGGTCCAGGTGGGACATATTAGGGCCATGGGTGCAGCATGTGGGTGTCGTCCGCACTGATGAGGCGTTTGCTCTCATCACACTAATGATTGTCATAGACAAGGGGTGGCCAACTCCAGTCCTCAAGGGCTACCAACACGTCTTCAGGATATCCCTGCTTCAGCACAGGTGGCTCAATCAGTGGCTCAGTCTCTCTCTCTCCCTCTCCCTCACCTCTCTCATCCCTTACCTCTCTTATCCCTTACTTCTCTCTATTTCCATTTCTCTCTCCCTACACCCACTCTCTCTTATCCCCACATTCCTCCTGTCTCTCACATCCCTTTTCTTTCCTCCCTCCTCCCTCCCCTCCCCCATCTCCCCTACCATCAACGCCATCCCTCTTCCACACCTCTCACCCCTTCCCTCTCCCATCCATTCTCTCCCCCCCCTTTCTTATGCCTTCCCTCTCCACGGCCATCTCTCTCTACCCCTCCTCTCCCATCCCTCTCAATCCACCACCCCTATCCCTTCTCTTTCCCCCTCCCTTCCCTCTCCCCCTCCTCCCTTGCCTCTCCCCTGTTCCCCTCTCCCTCTCCTCCTTCCCCTCTCCTTTCCCCCCTCCTCCCTTGCCTCTCCCATCCTCCCTTGCCTCTCGCCTCTCCCCTCCCCCCCATCCCGTCTCATGCCTTCCTTATCCACCATCCTCCCTCTCTTCCCTTCCCTCTTGCCTGTCCCTTCACTCACCCCACTCTCTGATCCCTTCCCTTTCCACCTCCCATCCCTTCTCTCTCCTAATCCTCTCTAACCAGGTCCAGTCCCTTCTCTTCCCTATCGCCCTCCTCTCCCACTTTCCCTCTCCCCCTCCTCCCTTTCCTGTCACCTTCCCCTCCCCCTCCTCTCCCGCTTTCCCTCTCCCCCCTTCCCTGTCACCTTCCCGCTCCTCTCCCCGTCCTCCCCCCTTCCCCTCCTCTTCAATCCCCCCTTCCCCTCACCCCCTCCTCCCTTCCATCTCCCCCCCTCCCCCTTCCCTCTCCCATCCCTTCTCTCCCCAACTCCCATCCCTTCTCTTTCCCCCCTCCCCCTTCCCTTTTCCCCCCTCTCCCCCTCCTCCCTTCCCTCTCCCCCCTCTCATGCCTTCCCTTTCTTATCCACCATCCCCCCTCTCTTCCCTACCTTCTCACCCCACTCTCATGCCTTCCCTTCCCTCCCCACCTCCCATCCCTTCTCTCTCCTACTCCTCTCTACCCTGTCAGCCTATGCTGATGATGTACTCCTCGTGGCCCAGGACCTAGATGATCTAGAGCGGGCACAAGCGTGCCAAGAGGTCTACACCGCGGCCTCTTCTGCTCGGATCAACTGGTCCAAGTGCTCCGGCCTTTTGGTGGGTCCCTTACAGGTAAACTCCTTGCCCTCCACATTTCGTAATGTCTCGTGTGGGAGCGATAAAGTATCTGGGAGTCTACCTGTCTACTGCAGAGAACCCGGCCCCAGAAAACTTCAGTGATCTTAAAGAACGAGTCATCGCTCGTCTGGGGTCGTGGGTGTATCTGTCGAAAATGCTTTCCCTCAGGGGAAGGACTCTGGTGATCAACCAGATGGTGGCACCGGCTGATAGCCATGGGTCCAACCCCTGTATTTGTCAGAAAGATCCAGAGGAAGTTGATGGATTTTCTCTGGATGGGGAAGCATTGGGCCTCTGCGGGAGTTGCGTGCCTCCCTCTGGAGGAGGGTGGACAAGGAGTGGTGTGTGTCCGCTCCCAGATACACACTTTCCACCTCCAATACCTGCAGAGATACCTATTCGCAGATCCGTCTCCGCAGTGGTGCCAGCTGGCGACCAGTTTCTTTCGCCAACTGCGCAATATGGGGTATGACCGGCAACTGTTTATCATCAAGCCCAAGGGGTTAGGTAGAGACTTCTCAAGGCTGCAGGCCTACTACCGGGACTTACTAAGGGCCTAGAGCCAGGTCTCCGCGACCAGGAAAGGACAGGCGGCAGTGGGGGGTGGGTTTCCTCGCCGAGCCCCTGCTGTTTAATCCAGCCGTGAGAGCTCGGATGTTGGATTCACCCTATATCTGCCGCCAACTAATCCTGGCGTGGGTGACCAGAGTCGGGGATCTCCTGGACTACCAACGACGGGACTGCCCACCTATCACCCCCAGGTCTCCGGATCTTTGCGTGAGACCAAAGCCACAGCAACCCCCTCAGGCTCCTCTCGTCCCCAACCTCAGCAGGTTGGAGGACATGTCCCTGGCATGTTTCCGCAGCATGCCGAGGAAAGGCCTGTACTCTCTCGTGCTCCATAAAGTGCACTACCTCGCCCTTGTCGCCCGCCCCGATACCATATGGAGGCGGGTTCTTCCTGCAAACGAGGGCGTGAGGCCCCGGTGGAGGGAACTCTATGCAGAGTTGGTTCCCCGTCCCGCCGGGGATTTGAGTTGGAGAGTTCTCCGCGGTGCACTGAGCATGGGAGAGTACTTGGCCCACTTCACAGACTCCCCCGCCACCTGCCCCTTCTGTGGCGAGCGGGAGTCCGGGTACCATATTTATTTTACAGTAGCTGCGCCAGACTGCAGCCCCTGCCATATCCGGGCAGAATACATGTACGCCGAGTTTACACTAACTCTCCTATTTAGTGCACATTATTTTAATTTACTGCTGCACTTGATAACGATTTATGTTATATTTGTGTTCGTCTGGCATTTTTTTGTTCTCACTGTGTCCTTAGGACCAGTGAGTTATCTGTTGATCTGCTTTGCCGGCCAATGAGAACTACCAGATTAAATAGTCCTCTCTATCTGGTCCAGTCCCTTCTCTTCCCTCTCCTCCCCCCTCTCTCCCCCCCTCCTTCCACCCTCCCCCTCTCTCATGCCTTCCCTTCCTTAAGCACCATCCCCCCTCTCTTCCCTTCCCTCTCACCCGTCCCTTCTCTCACCCCACTCTCTGATGCCTTCTCTTCCCTCCCCACCTTCCTTCTCTCTCCTACTCCTCTCTACCCCGGTACAGTCCCTTCTCTTCCCTCTCCCTTCCCGCTCCTCCCTTCCCGCTACCCCTCCTTTCCCTCTCCTCCCTTCCCTGTCCCCCTCCCCCTTTCCCTTCTCTCCCCCCTTCCCTCTCTCTTCCCGCTCCCCCTACTCTCCTCATCTCCCCCTTTCCCTCTCCCCCTCCTCCTCTCCCATCCCTTCTCGCTCTCCTCTGCTTACTATTCCTTCCTCATCTCCCTCTGCAGTCATTTCCTCCGCCGCAATCACTCAGCATCTAAACAGGAGTGCTGGAGATGGGGGGGGGGGTGTGAGATGGGGGGCCCTGACAAGGCGACCTTTCCCCCTCCGCACACACACTTGTTAATTAGCCGCTCTGCGAGGCCCGCACGCGCAGGCCATCTCATCCTACACAAGTGACATGTTGTTGATTTGACGAAGTGTAAGGTCAAATCCTGCAATGCGACCCACCCGGGACCCCGGGAGACACGGGAGGGGGAGGGGGCGCGTTGGGTTACAGAGGAGCATTGTACGCGGGGAGTGCGTGTATTATAGGCAGAGCGGTGTGTTGTATGCAGAGCAGGCAGTATGTGTTGTATCTGCATTATACGCAGAACAGCGTGTATCTGTATTATACACAGAGCAGCGTGTATCTGTGTTATACGCAGAACAGCATGTATCTGTATTATACACAGAGCAGTGTATCTGCATTATACACAGAGCAGCGTGTATCTGCATTATACAGAGCAGCGTATATCTGTATTATACACAGAGCAGCGTGTATCTGTATTATACACAGAGCAGCGTGTATCTGTATTATACACAGAGCAGCGTGTATCTGTATTATACACAGAGCAGCGTGTATCTATATTATTCACAGGGCAGCGTGTATCTGTATTATACACAGAGCAGCGTGTATCTATATTATACACAGGGCAGCGTGTATCTGTATTATACACAGAGCAGCGTGTATCTATATTATACACAGGGCAGCGTGTATCTGTATTATACACAGAGCAGCGTGTATCTATATTATACACAGGGCAGCGTGTATCTGTATTATACACAGAGCAGCGTGTATCTGTATTATACACAGGGCAGCATCTATCTGTATTATACACAGAGCAGCGTGTATCTGTATTATACACAGAGCAGCGTGTATCTGTATTATACACAGAGCAGCGTGTATCTGTATTATACACAGAGCAGCATCTATCTGTATTATACACAGAGCAGCGTGTATCTGTATTATACACAGAGTAGCGTATCTGTATTATACACAGAGCAGCGTGTATCTGTATTATACACAGAGCAGCGTGTATCTGTATTATACACAGGGCAGCGTGTATCTGTATTATACACAGAGCAGCGTGTATCTGTATTATACACAGAGCAGCGTATCTGTATTATACACAGAGCAGCGTGTATCTGTATTATACACAGAGCAGCGTGTATCTGTATTATACACAGAGCAGCGTGTATCTGTATTATACACAGAGCAGCGTGTATCTGTATTATACACAGAGCAGCGTGTATCTATATTATACACAGAGCAGTGTACCTGTATTATACACAGAGCAGCGTATCTGCAGCCCCCCTCTACACCCACAAAACACACTGCAGACACACACACACCAACAAAACAGACTGCTGCCCCTATACATCTACAAAACACACACCAGCAGCCCCCTCTACACCCACTGCCGCCCCCTGTAAACCAACACACTGCAGACACACACCAACAAAACACTCTGCACCTCTCCTCCACCCACAAAACACACATTGAAGACACACACTGGAGCCCCCCTCTACACTCACACACACACACTGCAGCCCCTTCTCTACACACACAAAACAGACACACACTTTTCCCCTCACTCTCCTGCGCGGATATCCTGGAACCAGGGTCACGAATGATGTATGAATAATTCCAGTTAGCTTAACTCATGCCTTCCCTCTTCCAAAGCACAACAAGTCCTATTGTCTTTCTTAGTTTTATTGAGGGAAAATCACAGGGAGATGGGTGCTTGCAGATGTAGTGTGGGCAGAGAGTGCTTCTCTGTCTGAAGTGCAGTGTATCAAGATAAGGCAGTGTAAAACAGAAAGGCCTTGCTGGGGCAAATAGCAGGCAGGTACTCACTCGGAGTCCAGGGTGAAAAGGAAGTGAGGAGCAAGGGTCACGCTAGAAGGGAAGTGAGACTATACTAACTGTCAGCAAGGACAGGGGGGTAGGAATAGCCCACTCCCAGCTAGGAGAATAGGAGATTGCAGGCAACCACACTGACTAGGGCTGTGTAAACAACATGTAACAATAATGTTGCCTTTTCACATGCAGCTAGACAGAGAAATGTAAAATCCTGTTCCATGACAGCGGAGCTCTCTGCAGGCAGTGAGAGGCAGGAGTCAGTGCCTGGCTGCAGGCACGGAGAGGCAGGAGTCAGTGCCTGGCTGCAGGCAAGGAGGGGGACGAGTCAGTGCCTGGCTGCAGGCAAGGAGGGGGACGAATCAGTGCCTGGCTGCAGGGAGGGAGGTAGACGAGTCAGTGGCTTGCTGCAGGCAGGGAGAGGCAGGAGTCAGTGCCCGGCTGCAGGCAGGGAGAGGCAGGAGTCAGTACCTGGCTGCAGGCAGGGAGAAGGAGGAGTCAGTACCTGGCTGCAGGCAAGGAGGGGGACGAGTCAGTGCCTGGCTGCAGGCAAGGAGGGGGCCGAGTTAGTGCCTGCCTGCAGGCAAGGAGGGGGACGAGTTAGTGCCTGGCTGCAGGGAGGGGGAGGAGCCAGTGTCTGGCTGCAGGCAGGGAGAGAGAGGAGTCAGTGCCTGGCTGCAGGCAGGGTGGGGGAGGAGTCAGTACCTGGCTGCAGGGAGGGGAAAGAGTCAGTGCCTGGCAGCAGGCAGGGGAGGGGAGGAGTCAGTGCCTGGCTGCACGCAGGGTGGGGGAGGAGTCAGTGCCTGGCTGCAGGCAGGGAGAGGGAGGAGTCAGTGTCTGGCTGCAGGCAGGGAGGGGGAGGAGTCAGTGCCTGGCTGCAGACAGGGAGAGGCAGGAGTCAGTGCCTGGCTGCAGGCAAGGAGGGGGACGAGTCAGTGACTGGCTGCACGCAGGGTGGGGGAGGAGTCAGTGCCTGGCTGCAGGCAGGGAGAGGCAGGAGTCAGTGCCTGGCTGCAGGCAGGGAGAGGGAGGAGTCAGTGCCTGTCTGCAAGCAAGGAGGGGGACGAGTCAGTGCCTGGCTGCAGGCAGGGAGAGGCAGGAGTCAGTGCCTGGCTGCAGGCAAGGAGGGGGACGAGTCAGTGCCTGGCTGCAGGCAGGGAGAGGGAGGAGTAAGTGTCTGGCGGCACGCAGGGTGGGGGAGGAGTCAGTGCCTGGCTGCAGGCAGGGAGAGGGAGGAGTCAGTGCCTGGCTGCAGGCAAGGAGGGGGACGAGTCAGTGCCTGGCAGCAGACAGGGAGAGGGAGGAGTCAGTGCCTGGCTGCAGGGAGGGGAAAGAGTCAGTGCCTGGCTGCAGGCAGGGAGGGGGAGGAGTCAGTGCCTGGCTGCAGGCAGGGAGGGGGAGGAGTCAGCGCCTGGCTGCAGGGAGGGGGATGAGTCTGTGCCTGGCTGCAGGCAAGGAGGGGGACGAGTCAGTGCCTGGCTGCAGGCAGGGAGAGGGGGAGTCAGTGCCTGGCTGCAGGCAAGTAGAGGGACGAGTCAGTGCCTGGCTGCAGGCAAGGAGGGGGATGAGTCAGTGCCTGGCTGCAGGCAGGGAGGGGGAGGAGTCAGTGCCTGGCAGCAGGCCGGGAGGGGGAGGAGTCAGTGCCTGGCTGCACCCAGGGTGGGGGAGGATTCAGTGCCTGGCTGCAGGCAGGGAGAGGGAGGAGTCAGTGTCTGGCTGCAGGAATGGAGAGGGAGGAGTCAGTGCCTGGCTGCAGGCAGGGAGGGGAAGGAGTCAGTGCCTGTCTGCAGGCAGGGAGGGGGAGGAGTCAGTGCCTGGTTGCAGGGAGGGGAAGGAGTCAGTGCCTGGCTGACGGCAGGGAGAGGGAGGAGTCAGTGCCTTGCTGCAGGCCGGGAGGGGGAGGAGTCAGCGCCTGGCTGTAGGGAGGGGGAGGAGTCAGTACCTGGCTGCAGGCAGGGAGGGGGAGGAGTCAGTGCCTGGCTGCAGGCAGGGTGGGGGAAGAGTCAGTGTCTGGCTGCAGGGAGGGGAATGAGTCAGTGCCTGGCAGCAGGCAGGGAGGGGGAGGAGTCAGTGCCTGGCTGCACGCAGGGTGGAGGAGGAGTCAGTGCCTGGCTGCAGGCAGGGAGAGGGAGGAGTCAATGCCTGGCTGCAGGCAGGGAGAGGGAGGAGTCAGTGCCTGGCTGCAGGCAGGGAGGGGGAGGAGTCAGTGCCTGGCTGCAGGCAGGGAGAGGCAGGAGTCAGTGTCTGGCTGCAGGCCGGGAGAGGGAGGAGTCAGTGCCTGGATGCAGGCAAGGAGGGGGAGGAGTCAGTGCCTGGCTGCAGGCAGGGCGGGGGAGGAGTCAGTGCCTGGCTGCAGGCAGGGACAGGGAGGAGTCAGTGTCTGGCTGCAGGAATGGAGAGGGAGGAGTCGGTGTCTGGCTGCAGGAATGGAGAGGGAGGAGTCAGTGCCTGGCTGCAGGCAGGGAGGGGAAGGAGTGAGTACCTGGCTGCAGGCAGGGAGGGGGAGGAGTCAGTGCCTGGCTGCAGGGAGGGGAAGGAGTCAGTGCCTGGCTGCAGGCAGGGAGGAGAGGAGTCAGTGCCTGGCTGCAGGTAGGGTGGGGGAGGAGTCAGTGCCTGGCTGCAGGCAGGGAGAGGGAGGAGTCAGTGCCTGGCTGCAGGCAGGGAGGGGGAGGAGTCATTGCCTGGCTGCAGGGAGGGGGAGGAGTCATTGCCTGGCTGCAGGCAGGGAGAGAGAGGAGTCAGTGCCTGGCAGCAGGCAGGGAGGGGGAGGAGTCAGTGCCTGGCTGCAGGCAGGGAGAGGGAGGAGTCAGTGCCTGGCTGCAGGCAGGGAGAGGGAGGAATCAGTGCCTGGCTGCAGGCAGGGAGGGGGAGGAGTCAGTGCCTGGCTGCAGGCAGGGAGGGGGAGGAGTCAGTGCCTTGCTGCAGGCAGGGAGGGGGAGGAGTCAGTGCCTGGCTGCACCCAGGGTGGGGGAGGAGTCAGTGCCTGGCTGCAGGCAGGGAAAGGGAGGAGTCAGTGTCTGGCTGCAGGAATGGAGAGGGAGGAGTCGGTGTCTGGCTGCAGGAATGGAGAGGGAGGAGTCAGTGCCTGGCTGCAGGCAGGGAGGGGAAGGAGTCAGTACCTGGCTGCAGGCAGGGAGAGGGAGGAATCAGTGCCTGGCTGCAGGCAGGGAGGGGGAGGAGTCAGTGCCTGGCTGCAGGCAGGGAGGGGGAGGAGTCAATGCCTTGCTGCAGGCAGGGACGGGGAGGAGTCAGTGCCTTGCTGCAGGCAGGGAGGAGGAGGAGTCAGTGCCTTGCTGCAGGCAGGGAGGGGGAGGAGTCAGTGCCTGGCTGCAGGCAGGGTGGGGGAGGAGTCAGTGCCTTGCTGCAGGCAGGGAGGGGAAAGAGTCAGTGCCTGGCAGCAGGCAGGGAGGGGGAGGAGTCAGTGCCTGGCTGCACACAGGGTGGGGGAGGAGTCAGTGCCTGGCTGCAGGCAGGGAGAGGGAGGAGTCAGTGCCTGGCTGCAGGCAGGGAGAGGGAGGAGTCAGTGCCTGCTGCAGGCAGGGAGAGGGAGGAGTCAGTGCCTGGCTGCTGGCAGGGAGGGGGAGGAGTCAGTGCCTTGCTGCAGGAAGGGAGAGGGAGGAGTCAGTGCCTGGCTGCAGGCAGGGAGAGGGAGGAGTCAGTGCCTTGCTGCAGGCAGGGAGAGGGAGGAGTCAGTGCCTGTCTGCAAGCAAGGAGGGGGACGAGTCAGTGCCTGGCTGCAGGCAGGGAGAGGCAGGAGTCAGTGCCTGGCTGCAGGCAAGGAGGGGGACGAGTCAGTGCCTGGCTGCAGGCAGGGAGAGGGAGGAGTAAGTGTCTGGCGGCACGCAGGGTGGGGGAGGAGTCAGTGCCTGGCTGCAGGCAGGGAGAGGGAGGAGTCAGTGCCTGGCTGCAGGCAAGGAGGGGGACGAGTCAGTGCCTGGCAGCAGACAGGGAGAGGGAGGAGTCAGTGCCTGGCTGCAGGGAGGGGAAAGAGTCAGTGCCTGGCTGCAGGCAGGGAGGGGGAGGAGTCAGTGCCTGGCTGCAGGCAGGGAGGGGGAGGAGTCAGCGCCTGGCTGCAGGGAGGGGGATGAGTCTGTGCCTGGCTGCAGGCAAGGAGGGGGACGAGTCAGTGCCTGGCTGCAGGCAGGGAGAGGGGGAGTCAGTGCCTGGCTGCAGGCAAGTAGAGGGACGAGTCAGTGCCTGGCTGCAGGCAAGGAGGGGGATGAGTCAGTGCCTGGCTGCAGGCAGGGAGGGGGAGGAGTCAGTGCCTGGCAGCAGGCCGGGAGGGGGAGGAGTCAGTGCCTGGCTGCACCCAGGGTGGGGGAGGATTCAGTGCCTGGCTGCAGGCAGGGAGAGGGAGGAGTCAGTGTCTGGCTGCAGGAATGGAGAGGGAGGAGTCAGTGCCTGGCTGCAGGCAGGGAGGGGAAGGAGTCAGTGCCTGTCTGCAGGCAGGGAGGGGGAGGAGTCAGTGCCTGGTTGCAGGGAGGGGAAGGAGTCAGTGCCTGGCTGACGGCAGGGAGAGGGAGGAGTCAGTGCCTTGCTGCAGGCCGGGAGGGGGAGGAGTCAGCGCCTGGCTGTAGGGAGGGGGAGGAGTCAGTACCTGGCTGCAGGCAGGGAGGGGGAGGAGTCAGTGCCTGGCTGCAGGCAGGGTGGGGGAAGAGTCAGTGTCTGGCTGCAGGGAGGGGAAAGAGTCAGTGCCTGGCAGCAGGCAGGGAGGGGGAGGAGTCAGTGCCTGGCTGCACGCAGGGTGGAGGAGGAGTCAGTGCCTGGCTGCAGGCAGGGAGAGGGAGGAGTCAATGCCTGGCTGCAGGCAGGGAGAGGGAGGAGTCAGTGCCTGGCTGCAGGCAGGGAGGGGGAGGAGTCAGTGCCTGGCTGCAGGCAGGGAGAGGCAGGAGTCAGTGTCTGGCTGCAGGCCGGGAGAGGGAGGAGTCAGTGCCTGGATGCAGGCAAGGAGGGGGAGGAGTCAGTGCCTGGCTGCAGGCAGGGCGGGGGAGGAGTCAGTGCCTGGCTGCAGGCAGGGAGGGGGAGGAGTCAGTGCCTGACAGCAGGCAGGGAGGGGGAGGAGTCAGTGCCTGGCTGCACCCAGGGTGGGGGAGGAGTCAGTGCCTGGCTGCAGGCAGGGACAGGGAGGAGTCAGTGTCTGGCTGCAGGAATGGAGAGGGAGGAGTCGGTGTCTGGCTGCAGGAATGGAGAGGGAGGAGTCAGTGCCTGGCTGCAGGCAGGGAGGGGAAGGAGTGAGTACCTGGCTGCAGGCAGGGAGGGGGAGGAGTCAGTGCCTGGCTGCAGGGAGGGGAAGGAGTCAGTGCCTGGCTGCAGGCAGGGAGGAGAGGAGTCAGTGCCTGGCTGCAGGTAGGGTGGGGGAGGAGTCAGTGCCTGGCTGCAGGCAGGGAGAGGGAGGAGTCAGTGCCTGGCTGCAGGCAGGGAGGGGGAGGAGTCATTGCCTGGCTGCAGGGAGGGGGAGGAGTCATTGCCTGGCTGCAGGCAGGGAGAGAGAGGAGTCAGTGCCTGGCAGCAGGCAGGGAGGGGGAGGAGTCAGTGCCTGGCTGCAGGCAGGGAGAGGGAGGAGTCAGTGCCTGGCTGCAGGCAGGGAGAGGGAGGAATCAGTGCCTGGCTGCAGGCAGGGAGGGGGAGGAGTCAGTGCCTGGCTGCAGGCAGGGAGGGGGAGGAGTCAGTGCCTTGCTGCAGGCAGGGAGGGGGAGGAGTCAGTGCCTGGCTGCACCCAGGGTGGGGGAGGAGTCAGTGCCTGGCTGCAGGCAGGGAAAGGGAGGAGTCAGTGTCTGGCTGCAGGAATGGAGAGGGAGGAGTCGGTGTCTGGCTGCAGGAATGGAGAGGGAGGAGTCAGTGCCTGGCTGCAGGCAGGGAGGGGAAGGAGTCAGTACCTGGCTGCAGGCAGGGAGAGGGAGGAATCAGTGCCTGGCTGCAGGCAGGGAGGGGGAGGAGTCAGTGCCTGGCTGCAGGCAGGGAGGGGGAGGAGTCAATGCCTTGCTGCAGGCAGGGACGGGGAGGAGTCAGTGCCTTGCTGCAGGCAGGGAGGAGGAGGAGTCAGTGCCTTGCTGCAGGCAGGGAGGGGGAGGAGTCAGTGCCTGGCTGCAGGCAGGGTGGGGGAGGAGTCAGTGCCTTGCTGCAGGCAGGGAGGGGAAAGAGTCAGTGCCTGGCAGCAGGCAGGGAGGGGGAGGAGTCAGTGCCTGGCTGCACACAGGGTGGGGGAGGAGTCAGTGCCTGGCTGCAGGCAGGGAGAGGGAGGAGTCAGTGCCTGGCTGCAGGCAGGGAGAGGGAGGAGTCAGTGCCTGCTGCAGGCAGGGAGAGGGAGGAGTCAGTGCCTGGCTGCTGGCAGGGAGGGGGAGGAGTCAGTGCCTTGCTGCAGGCAGGGAGAGGGAGGAGTCAGTGCCTGGCTGCAGGCAGGGAGAGGGAGGAGTCAGTGCCTTGCTGCAGGCAGGGAGGGGGAGGAGTCAGTGCCTGGCTGCACGCAGGGTGGGGGAGGAGACAGTGCCTGGCTGCAGGCAGGGAGAGGGAGGAGTCAATGCCTGGCTGCAGGCAGGGAGAGGGAGGAGTCAGTGCCTGGCTGCAGGCAGGGAGGGGGAGGAGACAGTGCCTGGCTGCAGGCAGGGAGAGGGAGGAGTCAGTGCCTGGCTGCAGGCAGGGAGGGGGAGGAGTCAGTGCCTGGCTGCAGGCAGGGAGGGGGAGGAGTCAGTGCCTGGCTGCAGGCAGGGAGGGGGGGGAGTCAATGCCTTGCTGCAGGCAGGGACGGGGAGGAGTCAGTGCCTTGCTGCAGGCAGGGAGGGGGAGGAGTCAGTGCCTTGCTGCAGGCAGGGAGGGGGAGGAGTCAGTGCCTGGCTGCAGGCAGGGTGGGGGAGGAGTCAGTGCCTTGCTGCAGGCAGGGAGGGGAAAGAGTCAGTGCCTGGCAGCAGGCAGGGAGGGGGAGGAGTCAGTGCCTGGCTGCAGGCAGGGAGAGGGAGGAGTCAGTGCCTGGCTGCAGGCAGGGAGAGGGAGGAGTCAGTGCCTGCTGCAGGCAGGGAGAGGGAGGAGTCAGTGCCTGGCTGCTGGCAGGGAGGGGGAGGAGTCAGTGCCTTGCTGCAGGCAGGGAGAGGGAGGAGTCAGTGCCTGGCTGCAGGCAGGGAGAGGGAGGAGTCAGTGCCTGGCTGCACGCAGGGTGGGGGAGGAGACAGTGCCTGGCTGCAGGCAGGGAGAGGTAGGAGTCAATGCCTGGCTGCAGGCAGGGAGAGGGAGGAGTCAGTGCCTGGCTGCAGGCAGGGAGGGGGAGGAGTCAGTGCCTGGCTGCAGGCAGGGAGATGCAGGAGTCAGTGTCTGGCTGCAGGCCGGGAGAGGGAGGAGTCAGTGCCTGTATGCAGGCAAGGAGGGGGAGGAGTCAGTGCCTGGCTGCAGGCAGGGTGGGGGAGGAGTCAGTGCCTGGCTGCAGGCAGGGAGGGGGAGGAGTCAGTGCCTGGCAGCAGGCAGGGAGAGGGAGGAGTCAGTGCCTGGCTGCAGGCAGGGAGGGGAAAGAGTCAGTGCCTGGCAGCAGGCAGGGAGGGGGAGGAGTCAGTGCCTGGCTGCACGCAGGGTGGGGGAGGAGTCAGTGCCTGGCTGCAGGCAGGGAGAGGGAGGAGTCAATGCCTGGCTGCAGGCAGGGAGAGGGAGGAGTCAGTGCCTGGCTGCAGGCAGGGAGGGGGAGGAGTCAGTGCCTGGCTGCAGGCAGGGAGAGGCAGGAGTCAGTGTCTGGCTGCAGGCCGGGAGAGGGAGGAGTCAGTGCCTGGATGCAGGCAAGGAGGGGGAGGAGTCAGTGCCTGGCTGCAGGCAGGGTGGGGGAGGAGTCAGTGCCTGGCTGCAGGCAGGGAGGGAGAGGAGTCAGTGCCTGGCAGCAGGCAGGGAGGGGGAGGAGTCAGTGCCTGGCTGCACCCAGGGTGGGGGAAGAGTCAGTGCCTGGCTGCAGGCAGGGAGAGGGAGGAGTTAGTGTCTGGCTGCAGGAATGGAGAGGGAGGAGTCAGTGCCTGGCTGCAGGCAGGGAGGGGAAGGAGTCAGTACCTGGCTGCAGGCAGGGAGGGGGAGGAGTCAGTGCCTGGCTACAGGGAGGGGAAGGAGTCAGTGCCTGGCTGCAGGCAGGGAGGGGGAGGAGTCAGTGCTTGGCTGCAGGCAGGGTGGGGGAGGAGTCAGTGCCTGGCTGCAGGCAGGGAGAGGCAGGAGTCAGTGCCTGGCTGCAGGCAGGGTGGGGAGGAGTCAGTGCCTGGCTGCAGGCAGGGAGGGGGAGGAGTCAGTATCTGGCTGCAGGCCGGGAGAGGGAGGAGTCAGTGCCTGGCTGCAGGCAGGGAGGGGAAGGAGTCAGTACCTGGCTGCAGGCAGGGAGGGGGAGGAGTCAGTGCCTGGCTGCAGGGAGGGGAAGGAGTCAGTGCCTGGCTGCAGGCAGGGAGGGGAAGGAGTCAGTACCTGGCTGCAGGCAGGGAGGGGAAGGAGTCAGTGCCTGGCTGCAGGGAGGGGAAGGAGTCAGTGCCTGGCTGCAGGCAGGGAGGGGGAGGAGTCAGTGCCTGGCTGCAGGTAGGGTGGGGGATGAGTCAGTGCCTGGCTGCAGGCAGGGAGAGAGAGGAGTCAGTGCCTGGCTGCAGGCAGGGAGGGGGAGGAGTCATTGCCTGGCTGCAGGGAGGGGGAGGAGTCATTGCCTGGCTGCAGGTAGGGTGGGGGATGAGTCAGTGCCTGGCTGCAGGCAGGGAGAGAGAGGAGTCAGTGCCTGGCAGCAGGCAGGGAGGGGGAGGAGTCAGTGCCTGGCTGCAGGCAGGTAGGGGGGGAGTCAGTGCCTGGCTGCAGGCAGGGAGGGGGAGGAGTCAGTGCCTTGCTGCAGGCAGGGAGGGGGAGGAGTCAGTGCCTTGCTGCAGGCAGGGAGGGGGAGGAGTCAGTGCCTTGCTGCAGGCAGGGAGGGGGAGGAGTCAGTGCCTGGCTGCACCCAGGGTGGGGGAGGAGTTAGTGCCTGGCTGCAGGCAGGGACAGGGAGGAGTCAGTGTCTGGCTGCAGGAATGGAGAGGGAGGAGTCGGTGTCTGGCTGCAGGAATGGAGAGGGAGGAGTCAGTACCTGGCTGCAGGCAGGGAGGGGGAGGAGTCAGTGCCTGGCTGCAGGGAGGGGAAGGAGTCAGTGCCTGGCTGCAGGCAGGGAGGGGAGGAGTCAGTGCCTGGCTGCAGGTAGGGTGGGGGAGGAGTCAGTGCCTGGCTGAAGGCAGGGAGAGGGAGGAGTCAGTGCCTGGCTTCAGGCAGGGAGGGGGAGGAGTCATTGCCTGGCTGCAGGGAGGGGGAGGAGTCAGTGCCTGGCTGCAGGCAGGGAGAGAGAGGAGTCAGTGCCTGGCAGCAGGCAGGGAGGGGGAGGAGTCAGTGCCTGGCTGCAGGCAGGGAGAGGGAGGAGTCAGTGCCTGGCTGCAGGCAGGGAGAGGGAGGAATCAGTGCCTGGCTGCAGGCAGGGAAGGGGAGGAGTCAGTGCCTGGCTGCAGGCAGGGAGGGGGAGGAGTCAGTGCCTTGCTGCAGGCAGGGAGGGGGAGGAGTCAGTGCCTGGCTGCACCCAGGGTGGGGAAGGAGTCAGTGCCTGGCTGCAGGCAGGGACAGGGAGGAGTCAGTGTCTGGCTGCAGGAATGGAGAGGGAGGAGTCGGTGTCTGGCTGCAGGAATGGAGAGGGAGCAGTCAGTGACTGGCTGCACGCAGGGTGGGGGAGAAGTCAGTGCCTGCCTGCAGGCAGGGAGAGGCAGGAGTCAGTGCCTGGCTGCAGGCAGGGAGAGGGAGGAGTCAGTACCTGGCTGCAGGCAGGGAGGGGGAGGAGTCAGTGCCTTGCTGCAGGACGAGAGGGGGAGGAGTCAGCGCCTGGCTGTAGGGAGGGGGAGGAGTCAGTACCTGGCTGCAGGCAGGGAGGGGGAGGAGTCAGTGCCTGGCTGCAGGCAGGGTGGGGGAGGAGTCAGTGTCTGGCTGCAGGGAGGGGAAAGTGTCAGTGCCTGGCAGCAGGCAGGAAGGGGGAGGAGTCAGTGCCTGGCTGCACGCAGGGTGGGGGAGGAGTCAGTGCCTGGCTGCAGGCAGGGAGAGGGAGGAGTCAATGCCTGGCTGCAGGCAGGGAGAGGGAGGAGTCAGTGCCTGGCTGCAGGCAGGGAGGGGGAGGAGTCAGTGCCTGGCTGCAGGCAGGGAGAGGCAGGAGTCAGTGTCTGGCTGCAGGCCGGGAGAGGGAGGAGTCAGTGCCTGGATGCAGGCAAGGAGGGGGAGGAGTCAGTGCCTGGCTGCAGGCAGGGCGGGGGAGGAGTCAGTGCCTGGCTGCAGGCAGGGAGGGGGAGGAGTCAATGCCTGACAGCAGGCAGGGAGGGGGAGGAGTCAGTGCCTGGCTGCACCCAGGGTGGGGGAGGAGTCAGTGCCTGGCTGCAGGCAGGGACAGGGAGGAGTCAGTGTCTGGCTGCAGGAATGGAGAGGGAGGAGTCGGTGTCTGGCTGCAGGAATGGAGAGGGAGGAGTCAGTGCCTGGCTGCAGGCAGGGAGGGGAAGGAGTCAGTACCTGGCTGCAGGGAGGGGGAGGAGTCAGTGCCTGGCTGCAGGAAGGGTAAGGAGTCAGTGCCTGGCTGCAGGCAGGGAGGGGAGGAGTCAGTGCCTGGCTGCAGGTAGGGTGGGGGAGGAGTCAGTGCCTGGCTGCAGGCAGGGAGGGGAAGGAGTCAGTACCTGGCTGCAGGCAGGGAGGGGGAGGAGTCAGTGCCTGGCTGCAGGGAGGGGAAGGAGTCAGTGCCTGCCTCCAGGCAGGGAGAGGCAGGAGTCAGTGCCTGGCTGCAGGCAGGGAGAGGGAGGAGTCAGTACCTGGCTGCAGGCAGGGAGGGGGAGGAGTCAGTGCCTTGCTGCAGGCTGGGAGGGGGAGGAGTCAGCGCCTGGCTGTAGGGAGGGGGAGGAGTCAGTACCTGGCTGCAGTCAGGGAGGGGGAGGAGTCAGTGCCTGGCTGCAGGCAGGGTGGGGGAGGAGTCAGTGTCTGGCTGCAGGGAGGGGAAAGAGTCAGTGCCTGGCAGCAGGCAGGGAGGGGGAGGAGTCAGTGCCTGGCTGCACACAGGGTGGGGGGGGAGTCAGTGCCTGGCTGCAGGCAGGGAGAGGGAGGAGTCAATGCCTGGCTGCACCCAGGGTGGGGGAGGAGTCATTGCCTGGCTGCAGGGAGGGGGAGGAGTCATTGCCTGGCTGCAGGCAGGGAGAGAGAGGAGTCAGTGCCTGGCAGCAGGCAGGGAGGGGGAGGAGTCAGTGCCTGGCTGCAGGCAGGGAGAGGGAGGAGTCAGTGCCTGGCTGCAGGCAGGGAGAGGGAGGAATCAGTGCCTGGCTGCAGGCAGGGAGGGGGAGGAGTCAGTGCCTGGCTGCAGGCAGGGAGGGGGAGGAGTCAGTGCCTTGCTGCAGGCAGGGAGGGGGAGGAGTCAGTGCCTGGCTGCACCCAGGGTGGGGGAGGAGTCAGTGCCTGGCTGCAGGCAGGGACAGGGAGGAGTCAGTGTCTGGCTGCAGGAATGGAGAGGGAGGAGTCAGTGCCTGGCTGCAGGCAGGGAGGGGAAGGAGTCAGTACCTGGCTGCAGGCAGGGAGGGGGAGGAGTCAGTGCCTGGCTGCAGGGAGGGGAAGGAGTCAGTGCCTGCCTCCAGGCAGGGAGAGGCAGGAGTCAGTGCCTGGCTGCAGGCAGGGAGAGGGAGGAGTCAGTACCTGGCTGCAGGCAGGGAGGGGGAGGAGTCAGTGCCTTGCTGCAGGCTGGGAGGGGGAGGAGTCAGCGCCTGGCTGTAGGGAGGGGGAGGAGTCAGTACCTGGCTGCAGGCAGGGAGGGGGAGGAGTCAGTGCCTGGCTGCAGGCAGGGTGGGGGAGGAGTCAGTGTCTGGCTGCAGGGAGGGGAAAGAGTCAGTGCCTGGCAGCAGGCAGGGAGGGGGAGGAGTCAGTGCCTGGCTGCACACAGGGTGGGGGGGGAGTCAGTGCCTGGCTGCAGGCAGGGAGAGGGAGGAGTCAATGCCTGGCTGCAGGCAGGGAGAGGGAGGAGTCAGTGCCTGGCTGCAGGCAGGGAGGGGGAGGAGTCAGTGCCTGGCTGCAGGCAGGGAGAGGCAGGAGTCAGTGTCTGGCTGCAGGCCGGGAGAGGGAGGAGTCAGTGCCTGGATGCAGGCAAGGAGGGGGAGGAGTCAGTGCCTGGCTGCAGGCAGGGCGGGGGAGGAGTCAGTGCCTGGCTGCAGGCAGAGAGGGGGAGGAGTCAGTGCCTGACAGCAGGCAGGGAGAGGGAGGAGTCAGTGCCTGGCTGCACCCAGGGTGGGGGAGGAGTCAGTGCCTGGCTGCAGGCAGGGACAGGGAGGAGTCAGTGTCTGGCTGCAGGTATGGAGAGGGAGGAGTCGGTGCCTGGCTGCAGGCAGGGAGGGGAAGGAGTCAGTACCTGGCTGCAGGCAGGGAGGGGAAGGAGTCAGTACCTGGCTGCAGGCAGGGAGGGGGAGGAGTCAGTGCCTGGCTGCAGGGAGGGGAAGGAGTCAGTGCCTGGCTGCAGGCAGGGAGGGGAAGGAGTCAGTACCTGGCTGCAGGCAGGGAGGGGAAGGAGTCAGTACCTGGCTGCAGGCAGGGAGGGGGAGGAGTCAGTGCCTGGCTGCAGGGAGGGGAAGGAGTCAGTGCCTGGCTGCAGGCAGGGAGGGGGAGGAGTCAGTGCCTGGCTGCAGGTAGAGTGGGGGAGGAGTCAGTGCCTGGCTGCAGGCAGGGAGAGGGAGGAGTCAGTGCCTGGCTGCAGGCAGGGAGGGGGAGGAGTCATTGCCTGGCTGCAGGGAAGGGGAGGAGTCATTGCCTGGCTGCAGGCAGGGAGAGAGAGGAGTCAGTGCCTGGCAGCAGGCAGGGAGGGGGAGGAGTCAGTGCCTGGCTGCAGGCAGGGAGAGGGAGGAGTCAGTGCCTGGCTGCAGGCAGGGAGAGGGAGGAATCAGTGCCTGGCTGCAGGCAGGGAGGGGGAGGAGTCAGTGCCTGGCTGCAGGCAGGGAGGGGGAGGAGTCAGTGCCTTGCTGCAGGCAGGGACGGGGAGGAGTCAGTGCCTTGCTGCAGGCAGGGAGGGGGAGGAGTCAGTGCCTTGCTGCAGGCAGGGAGGGGGAGGAGTCAGTGCCTGGCTGCAGGCAGGGTGGGGGAGGAGTCAGTGCCTTGCTGCAGGCAGGGAGGGGAAAGAGTCAGTGCCTGGCAGCAGGCAGGGAGGGGGAGGAGTCAGTGCCTGGCTGCACACAGGGTGGGGGAGGAGTCAGTGCCTGGCTGCAGGCAGGGAGAGGGAGGAGTCAGTGCCTGGCTGCAGGCAGGGAGAGGGAGGAGTCAGTGCCTGCTGCAGGCAGGGAGAGGGAGGAGTCAGTGCCTGGCTGCTGGCAGGGAGGGGGAGGAGTCAGTGCCTTGCTGCAGGCAGGGAGAGGGAGGAGTCAGTGCCTGGCTGCAGGCAGGGAGAGGGAGGAGTCAGTGCCTTGCTGCAGGCAGGGAGGGGGAGGAGTCAGTGCCTGGCTGCACGCAGGGTGGGGGAGGAGTCAGTGCCTGGCTGCAGGCAGGGAGAGGGAGGAGTCAATGCCTGGCTGCAGGCAGGGAGAGGGAGGAGTCAGTGCCTGGCTGCAGGCAGGGAGGGGGAGGAGTCAGTGCCTGGCTGCAGGCATGGAGATGCAGGAGTCAGTGTCTGGCTGCAGGCCGGGAGAGGGAGGAGTCAGTGCCTGTATGCAGGCAAGGAGGGGGAGGAGTCAGTGCCTGGCTGCAGGCAGGGTGGGGGAGGAGTCAGTGCCTGGCTGCAGGCAGGGAGGGGGAGGAGTCAGTGCCTGGCAGCAGGCAGGGAGAGGGAGGAGTCAGTGCCTGGCTGCAGGCAGGGAGGGGAAAGAGTCAGTGCCTGGCAGCAGGCAGGGAGGGGAGGAGTCAGTGCCTGGCTGTACGCAGGGTGGGGGAGGAGTCAGTGCCTGGCTGCAGGCAGGGAGAGGGAGGAGTCAATGCCTGGCTGCAGGCAGGGAGGGGAAGGAGTCAGTACCTGGCTGCAGGCAGGGAGGGGGAGGAGTCAGTGCCTGGCTACAGGGAGGGGAAGGAGTCAGTGCCTGGCTGCAGGCAGGGAGGGGGAGGAGTCAGTGCCTGGCTGCAGGCAGGGTGGGGGAGGAGTCA
This sequence comes from Ascaphus truei, assembly GCF_040206685.1. Lineage (NCBI taxonomy): Eukaryota > Metazoa > Chordata > Amphibia > Anura > Ascaphidae > Ascaphus > Ascaphus truei. The sequence goes on along the minus strand of NC_134503.1, from coordinate 30,318,887 downwards.
GTGCCTGGCTGCAGGCAGGGAGAGGCAGGAGTCAGTGTCTGGCTGCAGGCAGGGAGGGGAAGGAGTCAGTACCTGGCTGCAGGCAGGGAGGGGGAGGAGTCGGTGCCTGGCTGCAGGGAGGGGAAGGAGTCAGTGCCTGGCTGCAGGCAGGGAGGGGGAGGAGTCAGTGCCTGGCTGCAGGTAGGGTGGGGGATGAGTCAGTGCCTGGCTGCAGGCAGGGAGAGGGAGGAGTCAGTGCCTGGCTGCAGGCAGGGAGAGGGAGGAGTCAGTGCCTGGCTGCAGGCAGGGAGAGGCAGGAGTCAGTGTCTGGCTGCAGGCCAGGAGAGGGAGGAGTCAGTGCCTGGATGCAGGCAAGGAGGGGGAGGAGTCAGTGCCTGGCTGCAGGCAGGGTGGGGGAGGAGTCAGTGCCTGGCTGCAGGCAGGGAGGGGGAGGAGTCAGTGCCTGGCAGCAGGCAGGGAGGGGGAGGATTCAGTGCCTGGCTGCACCCAGGGTGGGGGAGGAGTCAGTGCCTGGCTGCAGGCAGGGAGAGGGAGGAGTCAGTGTCTGGCTGCAGGAATGGAGAGGGAGGAGTCAGTGCCTGGCTGCAGGAATGGAGAGGGAGGAGTCAGTGCCTGGCTGCAGGCAGGGAGGGGAAGGAGTCAGTACCTGGCTGCAGGCAGGGAGGGGGAGGAGTCAGTGCCTGGCTACAGGGAGGGGAAGGAGTCAGTGCCTGGCTGCAGGCAGGGAGGGGGAGGAGTCAGTGCCTGGCTGCAGGCAGGGTGGGGGAGGAGTCAGTGCCTGGCTGCAGGCAGGGAGAGGCAGGAGTCAGTGCCTGGCTGCAGGCAGGGTGGGGAGGAGTCAGTGCCTGGCTGCAGGCAGGGAGGGGGAGGAGTCAGTATCTGGCTGCAGGCCGGGAGAGGGAGGAGTTAGTGCCTGGCTGCAGGCAGGGAGGGGAAGGAGTCAGTACCTGGCTGCAGGCAGGGAGGGGGAGGAGTCAGTGCCTCGCTGCAGGGAGGGGAAGGAGTCAGCGCCTGGCTGCAGGCAGGGAGGGGGAGGAGTCAGTGCCTGGCTGCAGGTAGGGTGGGGGATGAGTCAGTGCCTGGCTGCAGGCAGGGAGAGGGAGGAGTCAGTGCCTGGCTGCAGGCAGGGAGAGGGAGGAGTCAGTGTCTGGCTGCAGGCCGGGAGAGGGAGGAGTCAGTGCCTGGCTGCAGGCAGGGAGGGGAAGGAGTCAGTACCTGGCTGCAGGCAGGGAGGGGGAGGAGTCAGTGCCTGGCTGCAGGGAGGGGAAGGAGTCAGTGCCTGGCTGCAGGCAGGGAGGGGGAGGAGTCAGTGCCTGGCTGCAGGTAGTGTGGGGGATGAGTCAGTGCCTGGCTGCAGGCAGGGAGAGGGAGGAGTCAGTGCCTGGCTGCAGGCAGGGAGGGGGAGGAGTCAGTGCCTGGCTGCAGGCAGGGAGAGGCAGGAGTCAGTGTCTGGCTGCAGGCCGGGAGAGGGAGGAGTCAGTGCCTGGATGCAGGCAAGGAGGGGGAGGAGTCAGTGCCTGGCTGCAGGCAGGGTGGGGGAGGAGTCAGTGCCTGGCTGCAGGCAGGGAGGGGGAGGAGTCAGTGCCTGGCAGCAGGCAGGGAGGGGGAGGAGTCAGTGCCTGGCTGCACCCAGGGTGGGGGAGGAGTCAGTGCCTGGCTGCAGGCAGGGAGAGGGAGGAGTCAGTGTCTGGCTGCAGGAATGGAGAGGGAGGAGTCAGTGCCTGGCTGCAGGCAGGGAGGGGAAGGAGTCAGTACCTGGCTGCAGGCAGGGAGGGGGAGGAGTCAGTGTCTGGCTACAGGGAGGGGAAGGAGTCAGTGCCTGGCTGCAGGCAGGGTGGGGGAGGAGTCAGTGCCTGGCTGCAGGCAGGGAGGGGGAGGAGTCAGTGCCTGGCAGCAGGCAGGGAGGGGGAGGAGTCAGTGCCTGGCTGCACCCAGGGTGCGGGAGGAGTCAGTGCCTGGCTGCAGGCAGGGAGAGGGAGGAGTCAGTGCCTGGCTGCAGGCAGGGAGGGGAAAGAGTCAGTGCCTGGCAGCAGGCAGGGAGGGGGAGGAGTCAGTGCCTGGCTGTACGCAGGGTGGGGGAGGAGTCAGTGCCTGGCTGCAGGCAGGGAGAGGGAGGAGTCAATGCCTGGCTGCAGGCAGGGAGAGGGAGGAGTCAGTGCCTGGCTGCAGGCAGGGAGGGGGAGGAGTCAGTGCCTGGCTGCAGGCAGGGAGAGGCAGGAGTCAGTGTCTGGCTGCAGGCCGGGAGAGGGAGGAGTCAGTGCCTGGATGCAGGCAAGGAGGGGGAGGAGTCAGTGCCTGGCTGCAGGGTGGGGGAGGAGTCAGTGCCTGGCTGCAGGCAGGGAGGGGGAGGAGTCAGTGCCTGGCAGCAGGCAGGGAGGGGGAGGAGTCAGTGCCTGGCTGCACCCAGGGTGGGGGAGGAGTCAGTGCCTGGCTGCAGGCAGGGAGAGGTAGGAGTCAGTGTCTGGCTGCAGGAATTGAGAGGGAGGAGTCAGTGCCTGGCTGCAGGCAGGGAGGGGAAGGAGTCAGTACCTGGCTGCAGGCAGGGAGGGGGAGGAGTCAGTGCCTGGCAGCAGGCAGGGAGGGGGAGGAGTCAGTGCCTGGCTGCACCCAGGGTGGGGGAGGAGTCAGTGCCTGGCTGCAGGCAGGGAGAGGTAGGAGTCAGTGTCTGGCTGCAGGAATGGAGAGGGAGGAGTCAGTGCCTGGCTGCAGGCAGGGAGGGGAAGGAGTCAGTGCCTTGCTGCAGGCAGGGAGGGGGAGGAGTCAGTGCCTTGCTGCAGGCAGGGAGGGGGAGGAGTCAGTGCCTGGCTGCACCCAGGGTGGGGGAGGAGTCAGTGCCTGGCTGCAGGCAGGGACAGGGAGGAGTCAGTGTCTGGCTGCAGGAATGGAGAGGGAGGAGTCAGTGCCTGGCTGCAGGCAGGGAGGGGAAGGAGTCAGTACCTGGCTGCAGGCAGGGAGGGGGAGGAGTCAGTGCCTGGCTGCAGGGAGGGGAAGGAGTCAGTGCCTGCCTCCAGGCAGGGAGAGGCAGGAGTCAGTGCCTGGCTGCAGGCAGGGAGAGGGAGGAGTCAGTACCTGGCTGCAGGCAGGGAGGGGGAGGAGTCAGTGCCTTGCTGCAGGCTGGGAGGGGGAGGAGTCAGCGCCTGGCTGTAGGGAGGGGGAGGAGTCAGTACCTGGCTGCAGGCAGGGAGGGGGAGGAGTCAGTGCCTGGCTGCAGGCAGGGTGGGGGAGGAGTCAGTGTCTGGCTGCAGGGAGGGGAAAGAGTCAGTGCCTGGCAGCAGGCAGGGAGGGGGAGGAGTCAGTGCCTGGCTGCACACAGGGTGGGGGGGGAGTCAGTGCCTGGCTGCAGGCAGGGAGAGGGAGGAGTCAATGCCTGGCTGCAGGCAGGGAGAGGGAGGAGTCAGTGCCTGGCTGCAGGCAGGGAGGGGGAGGAGTCAGTGCCTGGCTGCAGGCAGGGAGAGGCAGGAGTCAGTGTCTGGCTGCAGGCCGGGAGAGGGAGGAGTCAGTGCCTGGATGCAGGCAAGGAGGGGGAGGAGTCAGTGCCTGGCTGCAGGCAGGGCGGGGGAGGAGTCAGTGCCTGGCTGCAGGCAGAGAGGGGGAGGAGTCAGTGCCTGACAGCAGGCAGGGAGAGGGAGGAGTCAGTGCCTGGCTGCACCCAGGGAGGGGAAGGAGTCAGTACCTGGCTGCAGGCAGGGAGGGGAAGGAGTCAGTACCTGGCTGCAGGCAGGGAGGGGGAGGAGTCAGTGCCTGGCTGCAGGGAGGGGAAGGAGTCAGTGCCTGGCTGCAGGCAGGGAGGGGAAGGAGTCAGTACCTGGCTGCAGGCAGGGAGGGGAAGGAGTCAGTACCTGGCTGCAGGCAGGGAGGGGGAGGAGTCAGTGCCTGGCTGCAGGGAGGGGAAGGAGTCAGTGCCTGGCTGCAGGCAGGGAGGGGGAGGAGTCAGTGCCTGGCTGCAGGTAGAGTGGGGGAGGAGTCAGTGCCTGGCTGCAGGCAGGGAGAGGGAGGAGTCAGTGCCTGGCTGCAGGCAGGGAGGGGGAGGAGTCATTGCCTGGCTGCAGGGAAGGGGAGGAGTCAGTGCCTGGCTGCAGGCAGGGAGAGAGAGGAGTCAGTGCCTGGCAGCAGGCAGGGAGGGGGAGGAGTCAGTGCCTGGCTGCAGGCAGGGAGAGGGAGGAGTCAGTGCCTGGCTGCAGGCAGGGAGAGGGAGGAATCAGTGCCTGGCTGCAGGCAGGGAGGGGGAGGAGTCAGTGCCTGGCTGCAGGCAGGGAGGGGGAGGAGTCAGTGCCTTGCTGCAGGCAGGGACGGGGAGGAGTCAGTGCCTTGCTGCAGGCAGGGAGGGGGAGGAGTCAGTGCCTTGCTGCAGGCAGGGAGGGGGAGGAGTCAGTGCCTGGCTGCAGGCAGGGTGGGGGAGGAGTCAGTGCCTTGCTGCAGGCAGGGAGGGGAAAGAGTCAGTGCCTGGCAGCAGGCAGGGAGGGGGAGGAGTCAGTGCCTGGCTGCACACAGGGTGGGGGAGGAGTCAGTGCCTGGCTGCAGGCAGGGAGAGGGAGGAGTCAGTGCCTGGCTGCAGGCAGGGAGAGGGAGGAGTCAGTGCCTGCTGCAGGCAGGGAGAGGGAGGAGTCAGTGCCTGGCTGCTGGCAGGGAGGGGGAGGAGTCAGTGCCTTGCTGCAGGCAGGGAGAGGGAGGAGTCAGTGCCTGGCTGCAGGCAGGGAGAGGGAGGAGTCAGTGCCTTGCTGCAGGCAGGGAGGGGGAGGAGTCAGTGCCTGGCTGCACGCAGGGTGGGGGAGGAGTCAGTGCCTGGCTGCAGGCAGGGAGAGGGAGGAGTCAATGCCTGGCTGCAGGCAGGGAGAGGGAGGAGTCAGTGCCTGGCTGCAGGCAGGGAGGGGGAGGAGTCAGTGCCTGGCTGCAGGCATGGAGATGCAGGAGTCAGTGTCTGGCTGCAGGCCGGGAGAGGGAGGAGTCAGTGCCTGTATGCAGGCAAGGAGGGGGAGGAGTCAGTGCCTGGCTGCAGGCAGGGTGGGGGAGGAGTCAGTGCCTGGCTGCAGGCAGGGAGGGGGAGGAGTCAGTGCCTGGCAGCAGGCAGGGAGAGGGAGGAGTCAGTGCCTGGCTGCAGGCAGGGAGGGGAAAGAGTCAGTGCCTGGCAGCAGGCAGGGAGGGGAGGAGTCAGTGCCTGGCTGTACGCAGGGTGGGGGAGGAGTCAGTGCCTGGCTGCAGGCAGGGAGAGGGAGGAGTCAATGCCTGGCTGCAGGCAGGGAGAGGGAGGAGTCAGTGCCTGGCTGCAGGCAGGGAGGGGGAGGAGTCAGTGCCTGGCTGCAGGCAGGGAGAGGCAGGAGTCAGTGTCTGGCTGCAGGCCGGGAGAGGGAGGAGTCAGTGCCTGGATGCAGGCAAGGAGGGGGAGGAGTCAGTGCCTGGCTGCAGGGTGGGGGAGGAGTCAGTGCCTGGCTGCAGGCAGGAAGGGGGAGGAGTCAGTGCCTGGCAGCAGGCAGGGAGGGGGAGGAGTCAGTGCCTGGCTGCAGGCAGGGAGAGGTAGGAGTCAGTGTCTGGCTGCAGGAATGGAGAGGGAGGAGTCGGTGCCTGGCTGCAGGCAGGGAGGGGAAGGAGTCAGTACCTGGCTGCAGGCAGGGAGGGGGAGGAGTCAGTGCCTGGCTACAGGGAGGGGAAGGAGTCAGTGCCTGGCTGCAGGCAGGGAGGGGGAGGAGTCAGTGCCTGGCTGCAGGCAGGGTGGGGGAGGAGTCAGTGCCTGGCTGCAGGCAGGGAGAGGCAGGAGTCAGTGCCTGGCTGCAGGCAGGGAGGGGAAGGAGTCAGTACCTGGCTGCAGGCAGGGAGGGGGAGGAGTCGGTGCCTGGCTGCAGGGAGGGGAAGGAGTCAGTGCCTGGCTGCAGGCAGGGAGGGGGAGGAGTCAGTGCCTGGCTGCAGGTAGGGTGGGGGATGAGTCAGTGCCTGGCTGCAGGCAGGGAGAGGGAGGAGTCAGTGCCTGGCTGCAGGCAGGGAGAGGGAGGAGTCAGTGCCTGGCTGCAGGCAGGGAGAGGCAGGAGTCAGTGTCTGGCTGCAGGCCAGGAGAGGGAGGAGTCAGTGCCTGGATGCAGGCAAGGAGGGGGAGGAGTCAGTGCCTGGCTGCAGGCAGGGTGGGGGAGGAGTCAGTGCCTGGCTGCAGGCAGGGAGGGGGAGGAGTCAGTGCCTGGCAGCAGGCAGGGAGGGGGAGGATTCAGTGCCTGGCTGCACCCAGGGTGGGGGAGGAGTCAGTGCCTGGCTGCAGGCAGGGAGAGGGAGGAGTCAGTGTCTGGCTGCAGGAATGGAGAGGGAGGAGTCAGTGCCTGGCTGCAGGAATGGAGAGGGAGGAGTCAGTGCCTGGCTGCAGGCAGGGAGGGGAAGGAGTCAGTACCTGGCTGCAGGCAGGGAGGGGGAGGAGTCAGTGCCTGGCTACAGGGAGGGGAAGGAGTCAGTGCCTGGCTGCAGGCAGGGAGGGGGAGGAGTCAGTGCCTGGCTGCAGGCAGGGTGGGGGAGGAGTCAGTGCCTGGCTGCAGGCAGGGAGAGGCAGGAGTCAGTGCCTGGCTGCAGGCAGGGTGGGGAGGAGTCAGTGCCTGGCTGCAGGCAGGGAGGGGGAGGAGTCAGTATCTGGCTGCAGGCCGGGAGAGGGAGGAGTTAGTGCCTGGCTGCAGGCAGGGAGGGGAAGGAGTCAGTACCTGGCTGCAGGCAGGGAGGGGGAGGAGTCAGTGCCTGGCTGCAGGGAGGGGAAGGAGTCAGCGCCTGGCTGCAGGCAGGGAGGGGGAGGAGTCAGTGCCTGGCTGCAGGTAGGGTGGGGGATGAGTCAGTGCCTGGCTGCAGGCAGGGAGAGGGAGGAGTCAGTGCCTGGCTGCAGGCAGGGAGAGGGAGGAGTCAGTGTCTGGCTGCAGGCCGGGAGAGGGAGGAGTCAGTGCCTGGCTGCAGGCAGGGAGGGGAAGGAGTCAGTACCTGGCTGCAGGCAGGGAGGGGGAGGAGTCAGTGCCTGGCTGCAGGGAGGGGAAGGAGTCAGTGCCTGGCTGCAGGCAGGGAGGGGGAGGAGTCAGTGCCTGGCTGCAGGTAGTGTGGGGGATGAGTCAGTGCCTGGCTGCAGGCAGGGAGAGGGAGGAGTCAGTGCCTGGCTGCAGGCAGGGAGGGGGAGGAGTCAGTGCCTGGCTGCAGGCAGGGAGAGGCAGGAGTCAGTGTCTGGCTGCAGGCCGGGAGAGGGAGGAGTCAGTGCCTGGATGCAGGCAAGGAGGGGGAGGAGTCAGTGCCTGGCTGCAGGCAGGGTGGGGGAGGAGTCAGTGCCTGGCTGCAGGCAGGGAGGGGGAGGAGTCAGTGCCTGGCAGCAGGCAGGGAGGGGGAGGAGTCAGTGCCTGGCTGCACCCAGGGTGGGGGAGGAGTCAGTGCCTGGCTGCAGGCAGGGAGAGGGAGGAGTCAGTGTCTGGCTGCAGGAATGGAGAGGGAGGAGTCAGTGCCTGGCTGCAGGCAGGGAGGGGAAGGAGTCAGTACCTGGCTGCAGGCAGGGAGGGGGAGGAGTCAGTGTCTGGCTACAGGGAGGGGAAGGAGTCAGTGCCTGGCTGCAGGCAGGGAGGGGGAGGAGTCAGTGCCTGGCTGCAGGCAGGGAGGGGGAGGAGTCAGTTTCTGGCTGCAGGCCGGGAGAGGGAGGAGTCAGTGCCTGGCTGCAGGCAGGGAGGGGAAGGAGTCAGTACCTGGCTGCAGGCAGGGAGGGGGAGGAGTCAGTGCCTGGCTGCAGGGAGGGGAAGGAGTCAGCGCCTGGCTGCAGGCAGGGAGGGGGAGGAGTCAGTGCCTGGCTGCAGGTAGGGTGGGGGATGAGTCAGTGCCTGGCTGCAGGCAGGGAGAGGGAGGAGTCAGTGCCTGGCTGCAGGCAGGGAGAGGGAGGAGTCAGTGTCTGGCTGCAGGCCGGGAGAGGGAGGAGTCAGTGCCTGGCTGCAGGCAGGGAGGGGAAGGAGTCAGTACCTGGCTGCAGGCAGGGAGGGGGAGGAGTCAGTGCCTGGCTGCAGGGAGGGGAAGGAGTCAGTGCCTGGCTGCAGGCAGGGAGGGGGAGGAGTCAGTGCCTGGCTGCAGGTAGTGTGGGGGATGAGTCAGTGCCTGGCTGCAGGCAGGGAGAGGGAGGAGTCAGTGCCTGGCCGCAGGCAGGGAGGGGGAGGAGTCAGTGCCTGGCTGCAGGCAGGGAGAGGCAGGAGTCAGTGTCTGGCTGCAGGCCGGGAGAGGGAGGAGTCAGTGCCTGGATGCAGGCAAGGAGGGGGAGAAGTCAGTGCCTGGCTGCAGGCAGGGTGGGGGAGGAGTCAGTGCCTGGCTGCAGGCAGGGAGGGGGAGGAGTCAGTGCCTGGCAGCAGGCAGGGAGGGGGAGGAGTCAGTGCCTGGCTGCACCCAGGGTGGGGGAGGAGTCAGTGCCTGGCTGCAGGCAGGGAGAGGGAGGAGTCAGTGTCTGGCTGCAGGAATGGAGAGGGAGGAGTCAGTGCCTGGCTGCAGGCAGGGAGGGGAAGGAGTCAGTACCTGGCTGCAGGCAGGGAGGGGGAGGAGTCAGTGCCTGGCTACAGGGAGGGGAAGGAGTCAGTGCCTGGCTGCAGGCAGGGAGGGGGAGGAGTCAGTGCCTGGCTGCAGGCAGGGTGGGGAGGAGTCAGTGCCTGGCTGCAGGCAGGGAGAGGCAGGAGTCAGTGCCTGGCTGCAGGCAGGGTGGGGAGGAGTCAGTGCCTGGCTGCAGGCTGGGAGGGGGAGGAGTCAGTATCTGGCTGCAGGCCGGGAGAGGGAGGAGTCAGTGCCTGGCTGCAGGCAGGGAGGGGGAGGAGTCAGTATCTGGCTGCAGGCCGGGAGAGGGAGGAGTCAGTACCTGGCTGAAGCAGGGAGAGGGAGGAGTCAGTGCCTGCTGCAGGCAGGGAGAGGGAGGAGTCAGTGCCTGGCTGCTGGCAGGGAGGGGGAGGAGTCAGTGCCTTGCTGCAGGCAGGGAGAGGGAGGAGTCAGTGCCTGGCTGCAGGCAGGGAGAGGGAGGAGTCAGTGCCTTGCTGCAGGCAGGGAGGGGGAGGAGTCAGTGCCTGGCTGCACGCAGGGTGGGGGAGGAGTCAGTGCCTGGCTGCAGGCAGGGAGAGGGAGGAGTCAATGCCTGGCTGCAGGCAGGGAGAGGGAGGAGTCAGTGCCTGGCTGCAGGCAGGGAGGGGGAGGAGTCAGTGCCTGGCTGCAGGCAGGGAGATGCAGGAGTCAGTGTCTGGCTGCAGGCCGGGAGAGGGAGGAGTCAGTGCCTGTATGCAGGCAAGGAGGGGGAGGAGTCAGTGCCTGGCTGCAGGCAGGGTGGGGGAGGAGTCAGTGCCTGGCTGCAGGCAGGGAGGGGGAGGAGTCAGTGCCTGGCAGCAGGCAGGGAGGGGGAGGAGTCAGTGCCTGGCTGCACCCAGGGTGCGGGAGGAGTCAGTGCCTGGCTGCAGGCAGGGAGAGGGAGGAGTCAGTGCCTGGCTGCAGGCAGGGAGGGGAAAGAGTCAGTGCCTGGCAGCAGGCAGGGAGGGGGAGGAGTCAGTGCCTGGCTGTACGCAGGGTGGGGGAGGAGTCAGTGCCTGGCTGCAGGCAGGGAGAGGGAGGAGTCAATGCCTGGCTGCAGGCAGGGAGAGGGAGGAGTCAGTGCCTGGCTGCAGGCAGGGAGGGGGAGGAGTCAGTGCCTGGCTGCAGGCAGGGAGAGGCAGGAGTCAGTGTCTGGCTGCAGGCCGGGAGAGGGAGGAGTCAGTGCCTGGATGCAGGCAAGGAGGGGGAGGAGTCAGTGCCTGGCTGCAGGGTGGGGGAGGAGTCAGTGCCTGGCAGCAGGCAGGGAGGGGGAGGAGTCAGTGCCTGGCTGCACCCAGGGTGGGGGAGGAGTCAGTGCCTGGCTGCAGGCAGGGAGAGGTAGGAGTCAGTGTCTGGCTGCAGGAATTGAGAGGGAGGAGTCAGTGCCTGGCTGCAGGCAGGGAGGGGAAGGAGTCAGTACCTGGCTGCAGGCAGGGAGGGGGAGGAGTCAGTGCCTGGCAGCAGGCAGGGAGGGGGAGGAGTCAGTGCCTGGCTGCACCCAGGGTGGGGGAGGAGTCAGTGCCTGGCTGCAGGCAGGGAGAGGTAGGAGTCAGTGTCTGGCTGCAGGAATGGAGAGGGAGGAGTCAGTGCCTGGCTGCAGGCAGGGAGGGGAAGGAGTCAGTACCTGGCTGCAGGCAGGGAGGGGGAGGAGTCAGTGCCTGGCTACAGGGAGGGGAAGGAGTCAGTGCCTGGCTGCAGGCAGGGAGGGGGAGGAGTCAGTGCCTGGCTGCAGGCAGGGTGGGGGAGGAGTCAGTGCCTGGCTGCAGGCAGGGAGAGGCAGGAGTCAGTGCCTGGCTGCAGGCAGGGTGGGGAGGAGTCAGTGCCTGGCTGCAGGCAGGGAGGGGGAGGAGTCAGTATCTGGCTCCAGGCCGGGAGAGGGAGGAGTCAGTGCCTGGCTGCAGGCAGGGAGGGGAAGGAGTCAGTACCTGGCTGCAGGCAGGGAGGGGGAGGAGTCAGTGCCTGGCTGCAGGGAGGGGAAGGAGTCAGTGCCTGGCTGCAGGCAGGGAGGGGGAGGAGTCAGTGCCTGGCTGCAGGTAGGGTGGGGGATGAGTCAGTGCCTGGCTGCAGGCAGGGAGAGGGAGGAGTCAGTGCCTGGCTGCAGGCAGGGAGAGGGAGGAGTCAGTGTCTGGCTGCAGGCCGGGAGAGGGAGGAGTCAGTGCCTGGCTGCAGGCAGGGAGGGGAAGGAGTCAGTACCTGGCTGCAGGCAGGGAGGGGGAGGAGTCGGTGCCTGGCTGCAGGGAGGGGAAGGAGTCAGTGCCTGGCTGCAGGCAGGGAGGGGGAGGAGTCAGTGCCTGGCTGCAGGTAGGGTGGGGGATGAGTCAGTGCCTGGCTGCAGGCAGGGAGAGGGAGGAGTCAGTGCCTGGCTGCAGGCAGGGAGAGGGAGGAGTCAGTGCCTGGCTGCAGGCAGGGAGAGGCAGGAGTCAGTGTCTGGCTGCAGGCCAGGAGAGGGAGGAGTCAGTGCCTGGATGCAGGCAAGGAGGGGGAGGAGTCAGTGCCTGGCTGCAGGCAGGGTGGGGGAGGAGTCAGTGCCTGGCTGCAGGCAGGGAGGGGGAGGAGTCAGTGCCTGGCAGCAGGCAGGGAGGGGGAGGATTCAGTGCCTGGCTGCACCCAGGGTGGGGGAGGAGTCAGTGCCTGGCTGCAGGCAGGGAGAGGGAGGAGTCAGTGTCTGGCTGCAGGAATGGAGAGGGAGGAGTCAGTGCCTGGCTGCAGGAATGGAGAGGGAGGAGTCAGTGCCTGGCTGCAGGCAGGGAGGGGAAGGAGTCAGTACCTGGCTGCAGGCAGGGAGGGGGAGGAGTCAGTGCCTGGCTACAGGGAGGGGAAGGAGTCAGTGCCTGGCTGCAGGCAGGGAGGGGGAGGAGTCAGTGCCTGGCTGCAGGCAGGGTGGGGGAGGAGTCAGTGCCTGGCTGCAGGCAGGGAGAGGCAGGAGTCAGTGCCTGGCTGCAGGCAGGGTGGGGAGGAGTCAGTGCCTGGCTGCAGGCAGGGAGGGGGAGGAGTCAGTATCTGGCTGCAGGCCGGGAGAGGGAGGAGTTAGTGCCTGGCTGCAGGCAGGGAGGGGAAGGAGTCAGTACCTGGCTGCAGGCAGGGAGGGGGAGGAGTCAGTGCCTGGCTGCAGGGAGGGGAAGGAGTCAGCGCCTGGCTGCAGGCAGGGAGGGGGAGGAGTCAGTGCCTGGCTGCAGGTAGGGTGGGGGATGAGTCAGTGCCTGGCTGCAGGCAGGGAGAGGGAGGAGTCAGTGCCTGGCTGCAGGCAGGGAGAGGGAGGAGTCAGTGTCTGGCTGCAGGCCGGGAGAGGGAGGAGTCAGTGCCTGGCTGCAGGCAGGGAGGGGAAGGAGTCAGTACCTGGCTGCAGGCAGTGAGGGGGAGGAGTCAGTGCCTGGCTGCAGGGAGGGGAAGGAGTCAGTGCCTGGCTGCAGGCAGGGAGGGGGAGGAGTCAGTGCCTGGCTGCAGGTAGTGTGGGGGATGAGTCAGTGCCTGGCTGCAGGCAGGGAGAGGGAGGAGTCAGTGCCTGGCCGCAGGCAGGGAGGGGGAGGAGTCAGTGCCTGGCTGCAGGCAGGGAGAGGCAGGAGTCAGTGTCTGGCTGCAGGCCGGGAGAGGGAGGAGTCAGTGCCTGGATGCAGGCAAGGAGGGGGAGGAGTCAGTGCCTGGCTGCAGGCAGGGTGGGGGAGGAGTCAGTGCCTGGCTGCAGGCAGGGAGGGGGAGGAGTCAGTGCCTGGCAGCAGGCAGGGAGGGGGAGGAGTCAGTGCCTGGCTGCACCCAGGGTGGGGGAGGAGTCAGTGCCTGGCTGCAGGCAGGGAGAGGGAGGAGTCAGTGTCTGGCTGCAGGAATGGAGAGGGAGGAGTCAGTGCCTGGCTGCAGGCAGGGAGGGGAAGGAGTCAGTACCTGGCTGCAGGCAGGGAGGGGGAGGAGTCAGTGCCTGGCTACAGGGAGGGGAAGGAGTCAGTGCCTGGCTGCAGGCAGGGAGGGGGAGGAGTCAGTGCCTGGCTGCAGGCAGGGAGGGGGAGGAGTCAGTTTCTGGCTGCAGGCCGGGAGAGGGAGGAGTCAGTGCCTGGCTGCAGGCAGGGAGGGGAAGGAGTCAGTACCTGGCTGCAGGCAGGGAGGGGGAGGAGTCAGTGCCTGGCTGCAGGGAGGGGAAGGAGTCAGCGCCTGGCTGCAGGCAGGGAGGGGGAGGAGTCAGTGCCTGGCTGCAGGTAGGGTGGGGGATGAGTCAGTGCCTGGCTGCAGGCAGGGAGAGGGAGGAGTCAGTGCCTGGCTGCAGGCAGGGAGAGGGAGGAGTCAGTGTCTGGCTGCAGGCCGGGAGAGGGAGGAGTCAGTGCCTGGCTGCAGGCAGGGAGGGGAAGGAGTCAGTACCTGGCTGCAGGCAGTGAGGGGGAGGAGTCAGTGCCTGGCTGCAGGGAGGGGAAGGAGTCAGTGCCTGGCTGCAGGCAGGGAGGGGGAGGAGTCAGTGCCTGGCTGCAGGTAGTGTGGGGGATGAGTCAGTGCCTGGCTGCAGGCAGGGAGAGGGAGGAGTCAGTGCCTGGCCGCAGGCAGGGAGGGGGAGGAGTCAGTGCCTGGCTGCAGGCAGGGAGAGGCAGGAGTCAGTGTCTGGCTGCAGGCCGGGAGAGGGGAGGAGTCAGTGCCTGGATGCAGGCAAGGAGGGGGAGGAGTCAGTGCCTGGCTGCAGGCAGGGTGGGGGAGGAGTCAGTGCCTGGCTGCAGGCAGGGAGGGGGAGGAGTCAGTGCCTGGCAGCAGGCAGGGAGGGGGAAGAGTCAGTGCCTGGCTGCACCCAGGGTGGGGGAGGAGTCAGTGCCTGGCTGCAGGCAGGGAGAGGGAGGAGTCAGTGTCTGGCTGCAGGAATGGAGAGGGAGGAGTCAGTGCCTGGCTGCAGGCAGGGAGGGGAAGGAGTCAGTACCTGGCTGCAGGCAGGGAGGGGGAGGAGTCAGTGCCTGGCTACAGGGAGGGGAAGGAGTCAGTGCCTGGCTGCAGGCAGGGAGGGGGAGGAGTCAGTGCCTGGCTGCAGGCAGGGTGGGGAGGAGTCAGTGCCTGGCTGCAGGCAGGGAGAGGCAGGAGTCAGTGCCTGGCTGCAGGCAGGGTGGGGAGGAGTCAGTGCCTGGCTGCAGGCTGGGAGGGGGAGGAGTCAGTATCTGGCTGCAGGCCGGGAGAGGGAGGAGTCAGTGCCTGGCTGCAGGCAGGGAGGGGGAGGAGTCAGTATCTGGCTGCAGGCCGGGAGAGGGAGGAGTCAGTACCTGGCTGCAGGCAGGGAGAGGGAGGAGTCAGTGCCTGCTGCAGGCAGGGAGAGGGAGGAGTCAGTGCCTGGCTGCTGGCAGGGAGGGGGAGGAGTCAGTGCCTTGCTGCAGGCAGGGAGAGGGAGGAGTCAGTGCCTGGCTGCAGGCAGGGAGAGGGAGGAGTCAGTGCCTTGCTGCAGGCAGGGAGGGGGAGGAGTCAGTGCCTGGCTGCACGCAGGGTGGGGGAGGAGTCAGTGCCTGGCTGCAGGCAGGGAGAGGGAGGAGTCAATGCCTGGCTGCAGGCAGGGAGAGGGAGGAGTCAGTGCCTGGCTGCAGGCAGGGAGGGGGAGGAGTCAGTGCCTGGCTGCAGGCAGGGAGATGCAGGAGTCAGTGTCTGGCTGCAGGCCGGGAGAGGGAGGAGTCAGTGCCTGTATGCAGGCAAGGAGGGGGAGGAGTCAGTGCCTGGCTGCAGGCAGGGTGGGGGAGGAGTCAGTGCCTGGCTGCAGGCAGGGAGGGGGAGGAGTCAGTGCCTGGCAGCAGGCAGGGAGGGGGAGGAGTCAGTGCCTGGCTGCACCCAGGGTGCGGGAGGAGTCAGTGCCTGGCTGCAGGCAGGGAGAGGGAGGAGTCAGTGCCTGGCTGCAGGCAGGGAGGGGAAAGAGTCAGTGCCTGGCAGCAGGCAGGGAGGGGGAGGAGTCAGTGCCTGGCTGTACGCAGGGTGGGGGAGGAGTCAGTGCCTGGCTGCAGGCAGGGAGAGGGAGGAGTCAATGCCTGGCTGCAGGCAGGGAGAGGGAGGAGTCAGTGCCTGGCTGCAGGCAGGGAGGGGGAGGAGTCAGTGCCTGGCTGCAGGCAGGGAGAGGCAGGAGTCAGTGTCTGGCTGCAGGCCGGGAGAGGGAGGAGTCAGTGCCTGGATGCAGGCAAGGAGGGGGAGGAGTCAGTGCCTGGCTGCAGGGTGGGGGAGGAGTCAGTGCCTGGCTGCAGGCAGGGAGGGGGAGGAGTCAGTGCCTGGCAGCAGGCAGGGAGGGGGAGGAGTCAGTGCCTGGCTGCACCCAGGGTGGGGGAGGAGTCAGTGCCTGGCTGCAGGCAGGGAGAGGTAGGAGTCAGTGTCTGGCTGCAGGAATGGAGAGGGAGGAGTCAGTGCCTGGCTGCAGGCAGGGAGGGGAAGGAGTCAGTACCTGGCTGCAGGCAGGGAGGGGGAGGAGTCAGTGCCTGGCTACAGGGAGGGGAAGGAGTCAGTGCCTGGCTGCAGGCAGGGAGGGGGAGGAGTCAGTGCCTGGCTGCAGGCAGGGTGGGGGAGGAGTCAGTGCCTGGCTGCAGGCAGGGAGAGGCAGGAGTCAGTGCCTGGCTGCAGGCAGGGTGGGGAGGAGTCAGTGCCTGGCTGCAGGCAGGGAGGGGGAGGAGTCAGTATCTGGCTGCAGACCGGGAGAGGGAGGAGTCAGTGCCTGGCTGCAGGCAGGGAGGGGAAGGAGTCAGTACCTGGCTGCAGGCAGGGAGGGGGAGGAGTCAGTGCCTGGCTGCAGGGAGGGGAAGGAGTCAGTGCCTGGCTGCAGGCAGGGAGGGGGAGGAGTCAGTGCCTGGCTGCAGGTAGGGTGGGGGATGAGTCAGTGCCTGGCTGCAGGCAGGGAGAGGGAGGAGTCAGTGCCTGGCTGCAGGCAGGGAGAGGGAGGAGTCAGTGTCTGGCTGCAGGCCGGGAGAGGGAGGAGTCAGTGCCTGGCTGCAGGCAGGGAGGGGAAGGAGTCAGTACCTGGCTGCAGGCAGGGAGGGGGAGGAGTCGGTGCCTGGCTGCAGGGAGGGGAAGGAGTCAGTGCCTGGCTGCAGGCAGGGAGGGGGAGGAGTCAGTGCCTGGCTGCAGGTAGGGTGGGGGATGAGTCAGTGCCTGGCTGCAGGCAGGGAGAGGGAGGAGTCAGTGCCTGGCTGCAGGCAGGGAGAGGGAGGAGTCAGTGCCTGGCTGCAGGCAGGGAGAGGCAGGAGTCAGTGTCTGGCTGCAGGCCAGGAGAGGGAGGAGTCAGTGCCTGGATGCAGGCAAGGAGGGGGAGGAGTCAGTGCCTGGCTGCAGGCAGGGTGGGGGAGGAGTCAGTGCCTGGCTGCAGGCAGGGAGGGGGAGGAGTCAGTGCCTGGCAGCAGGCAGGGAGGGGGAGGATTCAGTGCCTGGCTGCACCCAGGGTGGGGGAGGAGTCAGTGCCTGGCTGCAGGCAGGGAGAGGGAGGAGTCAGTGTCTGGCTGCAGGAATGGAGAGGGAGGAGTCAGTGCCTGGCTGCAGGAATGGAGAGGGAGGAGTCAGTGCCTGGCTGCAGGCAGGGAGGGGAAGGAGTCAGTACCTGGCTGCAGGCAGGGAGGGGGAGGAGTCAGTGCCTGGCTACAGGGAGGGGAAGGAGTCAGTGCCTGGCTGCAGGCAGGGAGGGGGAGGAGTCAGTGCCTGGCTGCAGGCAGGGTGGGGGAGGAGTCAGTGCCTGGCTGCAGGCAGGGAGAGGCAGGAGTCAGTGCCTGGCTGCAGGCAGGGTGGGGAGGAGTCAGTGCCTGGCTGCAGGCAGGGAGGGGGAGGAGTCAGTATCTGGCTGCAGGCCGGGAGAGGGAGGAGTTAGTGCCTGGCTGCAGGCAGGGAGGGGAAGGAGTCAGTACCTGGCTGCAGGCAGGGAGGGGGAGGAGTCAGTGCCTGGCTGCAGGGAGGGGAAGGAGTCAGCGCCTGGCTGCAGGCAGGGAGGGGGAGGAGTCAGTGCCTGGCTGCAGGTAGGGTGGGGGATGAGTCAGTGCCTGGCTGCAGGCAGGGAGAGGGAGGAGTCAGTGCCTGGCTGCAGGCAGGGAGAGGGAGGAGTCAGTGTCTGGCTGCAGGCCGGGAGAGGGAGGAGTCAGTGCCTGGCTGCAGGCAGGGAGGGGAAGGAGTCAGTACCTGGCTGCAGGCAGGGAGGGGGAGGAGTCAGTGCCTGGCTGCAGGGAGGGGAAGGAGTCAGTGCCTGGCTGCAGGCAGGGAGGGGGAGGAGTCAGTGCCTGGCTGCAGGTAGTGTGGGGGATGAGTCAGTGCCTGGCTGCAGGCAGGGAGAGGGAGGAGTCAGTGCCTGGCTGCAGGCAGGGAGGGGGAGGAGTCAGTGCCTGGCTGCAGGCAGGGAGAGGCAGGAGTCAGTGTCTGGCTGCAGGCCGGGAGAGGGAGGAGTCAGTGCCTGGATGCAGGCAAGGAGGGGGAGGAGTCAGTGCCTGGCTGCAGGCAGGGTGGGGGAGGAGTCAGTGCCTGGCTGCAGGCAGGGAGGGGGAGGAGTCAGTGCCTGGCAGCAGGCAGGGAGGGGGAGGAGTCAGTGCCTGGCTGCACCCAGGGTGGGGGAGGAGTCAGTGCCTGGCTGCAGGCAGGGAGAGGGAGGAGTCAGTGTCTGGCTGCAGGAATGGAGAGGGAGGAGTCAGTGCCTGGCTGCAGGCAGGGAGGGGAAGGAGTCAGTACCTGGCTGCAGGCAGGGAGGGGGAGGAGTCAGTGCCTGGCTACAGGGAGGGGAAGGAGTCAGTGCCTGGCTGCAGGCAGGGAGGGGGAGGAGTCAGTGCCTGGCTGCAGGCAGGGAGGGGGAGGAGTCAGTTTCTGGCTGCAGGCCGGGAGAGGGAGGAGTCAGTGCCTGGCTGCAGGCAGGGAGGGGAAGGAGTCAGTACCTGGCTGCAGGCAGGGAGGGGGAGGAGTCAGTGCCTGGCTGCAGGGAGGGGAAGGAGTCAGCGCCTGGCTGCAGGCAGGGAGGGGGAGGAGTCAGTGCCTGGCTGCAGGTAGGGTGGGGGATGAGTCAGTGCCTGGCTGCAGGCAGGGAGAGGGAGGAGTCAGTGCCTGGCTGCAGGCAGGGAGAGGGAGGAGTCAGTGTCTGGCTGCAGGCCGGGAGAGGGAGGAGTCAGTGCCTGGCTGCATTCAGGGAGGGGAAGGAGTCAGTGTCTGGCTGCAGGGAGGGGAAGGAGTCAGTGCCTGGCTGCAGGCAGGGAGAGGGAGGAGTCAGTGCCTGGCTGCAGGCAGGGAGGGGGAGGAGTCAGTGCCTGGCTGCAGGCAGGGAGAGGCAGGAGTCAGTGTCTGGCTGCAGGCCGGGAGAGGGAGGAGTCAGTGCCTGGATGCAGGCAAGGAGGGGGAGGAGTCAGTGCCTGGCTGCAGGCAGGGTGGGGGAGGAGTCAGTGCCTGGCTGCAGGCAGGGAGGGGGAGGAGTCAGTGCCTGGCAGCAGGCAGGGAGGGGGAGGAGTCAGTGCCTGGCTGCACCCAGGGTGGGGGAGGAGTCAGTGCCTGGCTGCAGGCAGGGAGAGGGAGGAGTCAGTGTCTGGCTGCAGGAATGGAGAGGGAGGAGTCAGTGCCTGGCTGCAGGCAGGGAGGGGAAGGAGTCAGTACCTGGCTGCAGGCAGGGAGGGGGAGGAGTCAGTGCCTGGCTACAGGGAGGGGAAGGAGTCAGTGCCTGGCTGCAGGCAGGGAGGGGGAGGAGTCAGTGCCTGGCTGCAGGCAGGGTGGGGAGGAGTCAGTGCCTGGCTGCAGGCAGGGAGAGGCAGGAGTCAGTGCCTGGCTGCAGGCAGGGTGGGGAGGAGTCAGTGCCTGGCTGCAGGCTGGGAGGGGGAGGAGTCAGTATCTGGCTGCAGGCCGGGAGAGGGAGGAGTCAGTGCCTGGCTGCAGGCAGGGAGGGGGAGGAGTCAGTATCTGGCTGCAGGCCGGGAGAGGGAGGAGTCAGTACCTGGCTGCAGGCAGGGAGGGGGAGGAGTCAGTGCCTGGCTGCAGGGAGGGGAAGGAGTCAGTGCCTGGCTGCAGGCAGGAAGGGGGAGGAGTCAGTGCCTGGCTGCAGGTAGGGTGGGGGATGAGTCAGTGCCTGGCTGCAGGCAGGGAGAGGGAGGAGTCAGTGCCTGGCTGCAGGCAGGGAGAGGGAGGAGTCAGTGTCTGGCTGCAGGCCGGGAGAGGGAGGAGTCAGTGCCTGGCTGCAGGCAGGGAGGGGAAGGAGTCAGTACCTGGCTGCAGGCAGGGAGGGGGAGGAGTCAGTGCCTGGCTGCAGGGAGGGGAAGGAGTCAGTGCCTGGCTGCAGGCAGGGAGGGGGAGGAGTCAGTGCCTGGCTGCAGGTAGTGTGGGGGATGAGTCAGTGCCTGGCTGCAGGCAGGGAGAGGGAGGAGTCAGTGCCTGGCTGCAGGCAGGGAGGGGGAGGAGTCAGTGCCTGGCTGCAGGCAGGGAGAGGCAGGAGTCAGTGTCTGGCTGCAGGCCGGGAGAGGGAGGAGTCAGTGCCTGGATGCAGGCAGGGAGGGGGAGGAGTCAGTATCTGGCTGCAGGCCGGGAGAGGGAGGAGTCAGTGCCTGGCTGCAGGCAGGGAGGGGGAGGAGTCAGTATCTGGCTGCAGGCCGGGAGAGGGAGGAGTCAGTACCTGGCTGCAGGCAGGGAGGGGGAGGAGTCAGTGCCTGGCTGCAGGGAGGGGAAGGAGTCAGTGCCTGGCTGCAGGCAGGGAGGGGGAGGAGTCAGTGCCTGGCTGCAGGTAGGGTGGGGGATGAGTCAGTGTCTGGCTGCAGGCAGGGAGAGGGAGGAGTCAGTGCCTGGCTGCAGGCAGGGAGAGGGAGGAGTCAGTGTCTGGCTGCAGGCTGGGAGAGGGAGGAGTCAGTGCCTGGCTGCAGGCAGGGAGGGGAAGGAGTCAGTACCTGGCTGCAGGCAGGGAGGGGGAGGAGTCAGTGCCTGGCTGCAGGGAGGGGAAGGAGTCAGTGCCTGGCTGCAGGCAGGGAGGGGGAGGAGTCAGTGCCTGGCTGCAGGTAGGGTGGGGGATGAGTCAGTGCCTGGCTGCAGGCAGGGAGAGGGAGGAGTCAGTGCCTGGCTGCAGGCAGGGAGGGGGAGGAGTCATTGCCTGGCTGCAGGGAGGGGGAGGAGTCATTGCCTGGCTGCAGGCAGGGAGAGAGAGGAGTCAGTGCCTGGCAGCAGGCAGGGAGGGGGAGGAGTCAGTGCCTGGCTGCAGGCAGGGAGTGGGAGGAGTCAGTTCCTGGCTGCAGGCAGGGAGGGGGAGGAGTCAGTGCCTTGCTGCAGGCAGGGAGGGGGAGGAGTCAGTGCCTGGCTGCAGGCAGGAAGGGGGAGGAGTCAGTGCCTGGCTGCAGGCAGGGAGAGGGAGGAGTCAGTGCCTTGCTGCAGGCAGGGAGGGGGAGGAGTCAGTGCCGTGCTGCTGCCTCCTGTCCAATCTTCTTCCCTGTCTGAGAGCTGATCTCACTCTTTATGAATGAGAACTAAAAGCTGATTGGCTGAAAATTTGTCAATGTGCCCAAAATTCTGGGCCATTATGGATTGGATAATGCCTGGAATTTTAACCAATCGGAGAGCAGGGATGTCAATAATGCCCAGCATTTACCAGCTTTAGCCTATAATATATATTATAGGCGTATGTAACAGTTACAGACCAGATTAAAATGTGAGACCGCTTTAGTTTTGAAAGAACTGAGACTGGTGGTGGCTGTGAGAGTCTCCGGTAGACTGTTGCGGTTGTGGGTGCACGGTAAGAGAAGGAGGAGCCGCCGGATACTTTGCTGAATCTTGGGAAAATTAACAGTTAAACTTAACATGGCAAAAACAGAGTTCCTCATACTTCCTCCCAAACCTGGCCCCACTACCTCCTTCCACATACGGTTTCCAGGTGTCCGGTTTTGAACCGGACAGCCTGATATTTTGCCTCTGCGTCCGGTATAAAATGATAGGTAATACCGGACAAGTATGTGTCCGGTATTACCTCTCTCCGAATGCAGGGTGGCTGCGGGGGGCAGCGGCCAGTCAGAGCAGTTGCCGCCATGCCCAGCTCTCCCCCGCAGCAGGCTTCTCTCTCCCTGTCTGTCCCATGCCGAGGTGTCTGACGCCAGCGCCGGAAGTCAGCTGGGCTTCCGGTGCGCGCCGGCATGAGAGGGAGGCCCGGCACGCGTCAGCTTCAGACACCTTCGCGTGGGACAGGCAGGGAGGGAGGAGCCTGCAGCGGGAGACAGCCGGGCATGGCGGCAACTGCTCTGACCTGCCCCATCCGCATCCACTGTCCCCCCCTCCGCATCCACTACCCCCCCTCCGCATCCACTGTCCCCCCTCCGCATCCACTGTCCCCCCCCTCCGCATCCGCTGCCCCCCCCCTCCGCATCCACTGTCCCCCCCTCCGCATCCACTGCCCCCCCTCCGCATCCACTGTCCCCCCTCCGCATCCACTGTCCCCCCCTCCGCATCCCCTGTCCCCCCCTCCGCATCCACTGTCCCCCCCTCCGCATCCACTGACCTGCCCCCTCCGCATCCACTGTCCCCCCCTCCGCATCCACTGTCCCCCCCCTCCGCATCCACTGTCCCCCCCTCCGCATCCACTGTCCCCCCCCTACGAATCCACTGCCCCCCCTCCGCATCCACTGTCCCCCCCTCCGCATCCACTGTCCCCTCCCTCCGCATCCACTGCCCCCCCTCCGCATCCACTGCCCCCCCTCCGCATCCACTGTCCCCCCCTCCACATCCACGGCCCCCCCTCCGCATCCACTGTCCCCCCCTCTGCATCCACTGTCCCCCTCTGCATCCACTGTCCCCCCCTCCACAGCCACTGTGTCCCCCCCTCTGCAGCCACTGTGTCCCCCACCCTCCGCAGCGACTGTCCCCCCCTCCGCATCCACTGTCCCTCCTCCGCAGCCAGTGTGTGCCCCTCCGCAGCCAGTGTGTCCCCCTCCGCAGCCAGTGTGTCCCCCTCCGTAGCTAGTGTCCCCCTCCATAGCCAGTGTGCCCCCCCTCCGCAGCCAGTGTGTCCCCCTTCCGCAGCCAGTGTGTCCCCCCCTCTGCAGCCGGTGTGTCCCCCCTCTGCAGCCAGTGTGTCCCCCCCCGCAGCCAGTGTCCCCCCCTCCACAGCCAGTGTGTCCCCCCCTCCGCAGCCAGTGTGTCCCCCCTCTGCAGCCGTTGTGTCCCCCACTTTCCGCAGCGACTGTCCCCCCCTCCGCATCCACTGTCCCTCCTCCGCAGCCAGTGTGTGCCCCTCCGCAGCCAGTGTGTCCCCCTCCGCAGCCAGTGTGTCTCCCTCCGTAGCTAGTGTCCCCCTCCATAGCCAGTGTGCCCCCCCTCCGCAGCCAGTGTGTCCCCCTTCCGCAGCCAGTGTGTCCCCCCCTCTGCAGCCGGTGTGTCCCCCCTCTGCAGCCAGTGTGTCCCCCCCCGCAGCCAATGTGTCCCCCTCCACAGCCAGTGTGTCCCCCCTCCGCAGCCAGTGTGTGTCCCCCTCCGCAGCCAGTGTGTGTCCCCCTCCGCAGCCAGTGTGTGTCCCCCTCCGCAGCCAGTGTGTCCCCCTTCCGTAGCCAGTGTGTGTCCCCCTCTGCAGCCAGTGTGTCCCCCCTCCGCAGCCAGTGTGTCCCCCTCCGCAGCCAGTGTGTCCCCCCTCCACAGCCAGTGTGTGTGTCCCCCTCCGCAGCCAGTGTGTCCCCCCCCCTCCGCAGCCAGTGTGTCCCCCCCTCCGCAGCCAGTGTGTCCCCCCCCCCGCAGCCAGTGTGTCCCCCCTCCACAGCCAGTGTGTCCCCCCTCCGCAGCCAGTGTGTCCCCCCTCCACAGCCAGTGTGTGTGTCCCCCTCCGCAGCCAGTGTGTCCCCCCCTCCGCAGCCAGTGTGTGTCCCCCCCTCCGCAGCCAGTGTGTCCCCCCCTCCGCAGCCAGTGTGTCCCCCCCCTCCGCAGCCAGTGTGTCCCCCTTCTGTAGCCAGTGTGTGTCCCCCTTTGCAGCCAGTGTGTCCCCCCTCCGCAGCCAGTGTGTCCCCCTCCGCAGCCAGTGTGTCCCCCCTCCACAGCCAGTGTGTGTGTCCCCCTCCGCAGCCAGTGTGTCCCCCCCCTCCGCAGCCAGTGTGTGTGTCCCCTCCGCAGCCAGTGTGTGTCCCCCTCCACAGCCAGTGTGTCCCCCCCTCCGCAGCCAGTGTGTGTCCCCCACCGAGACAGTGGGCCCCCCCTCCACTCTGCAGCCACTGCCCCCCCTCCACTCTGCAGTCACTGCCCCCCTCCTCTCTGCATCCACCAACATTCCCCTCCCCCCCCCCACCGCCCTTCCGCAGCCACTGGCCATCCCCGCAGGCACCGGGACCAACCTGACACCACCCCCAAAGCAAGTCGGAATTTTATTGGGGAGGTGGGGGTATTTTGTATATGTATTGGGGAGGTGGGTGTATATTTTATATGTATTCAGGGCGTGGCAGTATTTTTTATATGTATTCTGGGGGTGTGGGGGTATTTTTTATATGTATTCGGAAGCATGGGGGTATTTTTTATATGTATTCAGGGGGTGTGGGGGTATTTTTTATATGTATTCTGGGGGTGTGGGGGTATTTTTTATATGTATTCAGGGGGCGTGGGGGTATTTTTTATATGTATTCTGGGGGTGTGGGGGTATTTTTTTATATGTATTCGGGAGCGTGGGGGTATTTTTTATATGTATTCAGGGGGCATGGGCGTTGCATCGATTACCACTGTGTCCAGTATTTTTGGACAAGCCATCTGGCAACCCTACTTCCACATTACTGTTGGAAGTACTATCCTTTACCCAGTAGTCCAAGCACGCTGCCTAGGGGTCACACTGTACTCCTCAATCACTTTCTCCTCCCACATTCAAAACATATCTAAGGCCACGGCCATGCTCCCTGCTGGCGTGCTGAGGCGCGCTGAGGCGCAGGGAAAGCGTGTGCTTTCCCTGGCCTTGCGGTTGCTTACCGCACGTGCCGTCAGCGGGCCATCAGGGGGCGGGCTGGGGGTGGGCGCATCACTGGCCGGGGGCGGGCCAGTGACGTCACGGAGCTGGTTCGCCCTCATTGGGCGAACCGCTCACGTGACCGGCCTGTCGCGCTGGCAAGCGGGGGAATTTTAAATTCCCCTAAGACCTGCGCTTCTGCAAGCGCGGGGAAGCGCAGGTGAGCTAGTCTACTCTGGAGTCCGTTCTGATAGGACTCTGGAGCTGTGCTGTCCTGGGAGTTGGAGGAGTAGACCAAGCTCCGTCCTGGGAGCAAGCGAGCAAACAAGAGAGAACCCTGGCCTATTACATTTGGATAGCGAGCCGAGTTCAGGTGGACCAATGCCCTCACCCCGATGAAGTGGTGATGGGGAGAATTCCTCCCCCGCCCAGAGGATACCCTCTGAGGTGGGCAGTGGGGCATTGAGGCCCCATCACAGTCCATCCTGTCGGAGTGCACACTTGGAGGGATGGAGAGGAGGAAAGGCCTGTACGGAGTGGAGTGTCGTGTGTGCTGTGGAGATTGCTGTTGTTGCTGCAGCTGTTGTTGTTGTTGCTACTACTGCCGAGCGCGGCTCGAACCAATAAAGAGAAACTACCTTTTACTAAAAAAAATGTAGTGTTGAGGCGGTCACTGCTGCCGCAAGGGGATAGAAGCCACACATAGTAAAAATAAAATATTCGGTTTATTAGTGCATATATACACACAAAAAGTCTGCTACAGAGCGAACTCTGACGCGTTTCGTCACAGCACAGTTAATTGGTTAACAATTAAACCAGACTCAGGTGGAGAATATCACATCACTGGTTATAGACCAAAATTTAACCCTAGAAGTACTTAACCAATCATCTGTCAGTGGCGCGCTATTTAAACATCATCAGACTGAGTGCCTGATACTCTTTGATAAAGTCACTGCTGTGACGAAACGCATCAGAGTTCGCTCTGTAGCAGACTTTTTGTGTGTATATATGCACTAATAAACCGAATATTTTATTTTTACTATGTGTGGCTTCTATCCCCTTGCGGCAGCAGTGACCGCCTTTTTTGCTTTGAATTACATTGGCTGGAGCACGCTGACTTCCTCTTCCAGAGGTCCCTGACGTCATCGTTGATCGGACTGTGAGTGAATACCTCTCATATTCTCCCTTCCCCTACCTCCGCAGTGAGGTCTGCTCAATCGTGGGTGACACCGGGTTAGGAGGGTTGTGGCGGAGGGTAGCGGCTGCTTAGCGGGTGGTCCCGAACAGGGAACACCGCGGTATCGCTGCTTTCATTCCTCCTTACCATCTTATACCCCTCCCGTTGTTTGTCACGTGGCACGATTGAAGTGGGGAGTCAAAGAAACACTTATGTTTACATTGGGACACTGGACCTTAAGAGTGTTCTATTATTTATGCTAATTGTTGCTAATATGGCTCTGGAATATGGATGGTATTTGTTTGTGGACAATTTGTAGCACCAGTTTTCTTGTGAGGAATCCCAGGATATTTGCTACCTTTTACTAAAGACTGTCGTGTGATTCTGGAGCATCCACCCTGGGACCAGGGGTCACTCTTCTATACGGGTCCTACCCCATACACTGGGAAGGTATAGAGGATGGAGGCGCTGCACCACCACTAGGAGAATGGAGGCTAATACCCCGGAAGCCTGGTCCTGTCTCCCCCACAACATCGCGGGAAGCTCAGGCCCTCCTGTTCCACGCAGGTATGCACCACCCAGTACATGTAATTCGCCCTCACACACCCTAGATATGTTAGATGAGTCTAGGGGGGGGGGAGAAGGGTTACACTTGAATGCTAAAACTCTGACTTAGGCCCTCATTCTCTACAATCTATCCTAAACGCTGCTGTCAGAATCACTCTACTCTTTCCTAAATCTGTCTCTGCGTCTCCCCTGCTCAAATCCCTCTCCTGGCTTCCTACCAAATCCCGCATCTCGCACTCAATTCTCCTCCTCACTTTTAAAGCTTTACACTCTTCTGCCCCTCCTTACATCTCAGCCCTAATTTCTCGCAATACACCATGCCGATTCTTGCGTTCTGCTCAAGGATGTCTTCTCTCTACCCCCTTTGTATCTAAAGCCCTCTCCTGCCTTAAACCTTTCTCACTGACTGCCCCACACCTCTGGAATGCCCTTCTCCTCAGCATACTGGTACAGTATCTGTATGTTCCAATTAGATTGTAAGCTCTTCAGAGCAGGGACTCCTTTTCCTAAATGTTACTTTTATGTCTGAAGCACTTCTTCACATGATCTGTTATTTGTATTATTTAGTATTTATATGATTGTCACGTTTATTACTACTGTGAAGCGCTATATACATTTATATTTCATATAAATAAAGATACATACATACAGTCTTTTGGAGTCAGATCTCAGATGATAAGTGCTGCATGTGGTAGGGGTGAGGAGCTTGTTCAGGTAGCTGGGTAGCTTGGCCAGAAAGTATTTGAAGGCGAGACAGGAAAGGTGAACTTTGCGAATAGACTCAAGTGATGCCCAATCTAGTTCTTTGAGCATTTCGCAGTGATGTGTGTTGAAGTTACATTGGAGAACAAAACGGCAAATTGAATTGTAGAGGGTGTCAAGTTTGCTAGGGTGGGTTTGGGGTGCCGAGCCATATACTATGTCCTCATAGTCTAATTGGCATTAGCATCTGCTGTGCGATACGCTTTCTGACCAGCAGACTTAGGCTAAGGCCCAGCTCCCAGAGTCAGCGCACCCCCACTGCAGACAGGCGGGGCGCTGACATACACAGACCGCGATATGCGGTCTGTAGGGAGCGGGAGCCGGAGGTGGGCGGGAGTGGGAGGCTTCACAGGGAGGGGGGGCGTGGCTTGAGCGGAGGGACCCGCTACTCTCCCCCCCCCCTCCCTCCACGGCTCGGGCTGCTGATTGAAGGTAAGTTAACACACACACACAGACAGGCACAGGCACATACACACAGACAGGCACACACACACACACGCAGGCACTCATACACACACATACACACAGACAGACAGAGGCAGGCACTCACGCACTCAGGCACACACATACACAAACACAGACAGGCACGCACTCACTCAGACACACACACAGACAGGCACTCAGACACACACATACACACACAGAGACAGGCACTCACGCTGCTGTCACTCCACACTACTCCCCGCTCCCCGAAGCCTCTCCTCCTCCCGAAGCCTCCCCTCCCCATTGGCTCACAGCCACACCACGTGACGCGTCAACGCTAGGAAACACCATTCTCTTGTGTCCCATAGCGGCTGACGCGTCACAGCGTGTAGTAAGCTGTGCCGCCAGGGGGGACCGGGACCGGCTCCGCAGGATTCCCCTGCTTGTGGGGAACTCGCGACATGGCCGCCCGCGCCACCGAGCGCAGCGGGACCGAGGCCTTAGGGAGGATTTGTTCCTGTAAAGTACACCTAGTTTGGCATACTGTAGGTTTTGGGCATTGAGAGAATGGGGTAATTGACAGTGGGGGGTGGGGGCGAGTGAGAGGAGCGAGGGTGTAAGAGTGAGACACGGGAGAGAAATAGATGTGAGGCGGGGGCAGGGATTGAGTGAGAGTGGGGTAATTGATGGAGGGGGGGAAGCGTGAGAGGTGAGACTGGGGAGAATTTTTTTTAAGAGGGTGGGAAATGGAGGGGGCTCGCGAGTTGTTAAATGGAGGGGTGGGGGGCCCGCAAGACTGCCGACACAAGGGGGAGCGGGGGCTGGGAAATCTGTCTACGGCCCTGTTTATACACAGAGCAGCGCGTGTATCTGTATTGCATATAAAACACGTTGTTAGGTGAGAATTATTCAGCAGATCTGTAGAGATAATATAGGGTGCGACGCTCTGCACATCTCTCCAGCAGGGTGGTAACTTTCTGCTCATCCTGCATAACACCCCACGACAGCAAAGTGACTTCAGCAAAAGTGACTGTAAGAGGTCCCGCTATATATAGCCAGCTATTTATACACAGCAGAGTGCAGAGCTGCACAAGCTGAGTCGGCAAATCAAGACGGAGCAGGAAGGGCTCCCTGCTAACCAGAGGCTCTGCCCGCAACCTGCAGAGAAATGCGCACAGGCTCACTGCATGTCACATACGCACTGCTCTGCATGTTACATTTGCACTGCTCTGCATGGTACATACGCACTGCTCTGCATGTCAGATACACACTGCTCTGCATGTTACATTTGCACTGCTCTGCATGGTACATACGCACTGCTCTGCATGTCACATACGCACTGCTCTGCATGTCACATACGCACTGCTCTACATGGTATATAAGCACTGCTCTGCATGGTACATACGCACTGCCCTGCATGTCACATACGCACTGCTCTGCATGGTACATATGCACTGCTCTGCATGTCACATATACACTGCTCTGCATGGTATATACGCACTGCTTTGCATGGTATATACGCACTGCTCTGCATGGTATATACGCAATGCTCTGCATGGTACATTCGCACTGCTCTGCATGTTACATTCGCACTGCTCTGCATGTCACATACACACTGCTCTGCATGTCACATACGCACTGCTCTGCATGTCACATACGCACTGCTCTGCATGTCACATACGCACTGCTCTGCATGTCACGTACGCACTGCTCTGCATCACATACGCACTGCTCTGCATGTCACATACGCACTGCTCTGCATGTCACGTATGCACTGCTCTGCATGTCACATACGCACTGCTCTGCATGTCACATACGCACTGCTCTGCATGTCACGTATGCACTGCTCTGCATGTCACATACGCACTGCTCTGCATGTCACATACGCACTGCTCTGCATGTCGCGTACGCACTGCTCTGCATGTCACATACGCACTGCTCTGCATGTCACATATGCACTGCTCTGCATGTCACATACGCACTGCTCTGCACATTCACAGGTTGCACAGCTCTGGCCATTACTTATAATGCTCTGCTTATTGCACATACTTTCTTCTGCATGGCAGACCTAAATTGCTCTGCCCAGTACAGATACACATTACTCTGCCCAGTACAGGTACACGTTGCTCTGCCCAGTACAGGTACACGTTGCTCTGCCCAGTACAGATACACGTTGCTCTGCCCAGTACAGGTACACGTTGCTCTGCCCAGTACAGAAACACGTTGCTCTGCCCAGTACAGGTACACGTTGCTCTGCCCAGTGCAGGTACACGTTGCTCTGCCCAGTACAGGTACACGTTGCTCTGCCCAGTACAGGTACACGTTGCTCTGCCCAGTACAGAAACACGTTGCTCTGCCCAGTACAGGTACACGTTGCTCTGCCCAGTACAGGTACACGTTGCTCTGCCCAGTACAGGTACACGTTACTCTGCCCAGTACAGATACACGTTGCTCTGCCCAG
Organism: Ascaphus truei; assembly: GCF_040206685.1. Classification (NCBI taxonomy): domain Eukaryota; kingdom Metazoa; phylum Chordata; class Amphibia; order Anura; family Ascaphidae; genus Ascaphus; species Ascaphus truei. Next base: position 30,290,177 of record NC_134503.1, on the reverse strand, counting down.
TACAGATACACGTTGCTCTGCCCAGTACAGGTACACGTTGCTCTGCCCAGTACAGGTACACGTTGCTCTGCCCAGTACAGGTACACGTTGCTCTGCCCAGTACAGGTACACGTTGCTCTGCCCAGTGCAGGTACACGTTGCTCTGCCCAGTACAGGTACACGTTGCTCTGCCCAGTACAGATACACGTTGCTCTGCCCAGTACAGGTACACGTTGCTCTGCCCAGTACAGGTACACGTTGCTCTGCCCAGTGCAGGTACACGTTGCTCTGCCCAGTACAGTTACACGTTGCTCTGCCCAGTACAGTTACACGTTACTCTGCCCAGTACAGGTACACGTTGCTCTGCCCAGTGCAGGTACACGTTGCTCTGCCCAGTGCAGGTACACGTTGCTCTGCCCAGTACAGGTACACGTTGCTCTGCCCATTGCAGGTACACGTTGCTCTGCCCAGTACAGGTACACGTTGCTCTGCCCAGTACAGGTACACGTTGCTCTGCCCAGTACAGGTATACGTTGCTCTGCCCAGTACAGGTACACGTTACTCTGCCCAGTACAGGTACACGTTGCTCTGCCCAGTGCAGGTACACGTTGCTCTGCCCAGTGCAGTTACACGTTGCTCTGCCCAGTGCAGGTACACGTTGCTCTGCCCAGTGCAGTTACACGTTGCTCTGCCCAGTGCAGGTACACGTTGCTCTGCCCAGTACAGGTACACGTTGCTCTGCCCAGTACAGGTACACGTTGCTCTGCCCAGTACAGGTACACGTTGCTCTGCCCAGTACAGGTACACGTTACTCTGCCCAGTACAGGTACACGTTACTCTGCCCAGTACAGGTACACGTTACTCTGCCCAGTACAGGTACACGTTGCTCTGCCCAGTACAGGTACACGTTGCTCTGCCCAGTACAGGTACACGTTGCTCTGCCCAGTGCAGGTACACGTTGCTCTGCCCAGTGCAGTTACACGTTGCTCTGCCCAGTGCAGTTACACGTTGCTCTGCCCAGTACAGGTACACGTTGCTCTGCCCAGTACAGGTACACGTTGCTCTGCCCAGTACAGTTACACGTTGCTCTGCCCAGTACAGGTACACGTTGCTCTGCCCAGTACAGGTACACGTTGCTCTGCCCAGTACAGATACACGTTGCTCTGCCCAGTACAGGTACACGTTGCTCTGCCCAGTACAGGTACACGTTGCTCTGCCCAGTACAGGTACACGTTGCTCTGCCCAGTACAGGTACACGTTACTCTGCCCAGTACAGATACACGTTGCTCTGCCCAGTACAGGTACACGTTGCTCTGCCCAGTACAGGTACACGTTACTCTGCCCAGTACAGGTACACGTTACTCTGCCCAGTACAGATACACGTTGCTCTGCCCAGTACAGGTACACGTTACTCTGCCCAGTACAGAAACAAGCCAGCCAACTCAACCAGGCTGGGACCAATGACCCCTCTTCAACCAAATGACATGTGTGAGGGTGGAGGGTTTGGTTGAGTGAAAGGTCACAAGGTTAGAGGTCTTCTCCTTGTCACCACGCCTTTATAAGGTCTTTCCTGAGGACACTCCAGTAATAGAAGTTCAAATCGGTTTCCTATAACTTCACAAGAACTTTTCTCCTCTTGTAACAAGATCAGGACATCCTGTATTAGAGGCCATCAGATAAGATAAAGGGCTTTATTATGAATTCTTTGTTCTCCAGATTAAACAATCTCCTATGAACATCTTCCAAGGTATTGCTGAGTTGTTCCAAAAGGTGCCCGCTCTGCAGCAAGCTTCAGCTTAGAGCTGAGGAAGGCTTCAAGGGATAGTCTCTGGAATAGTGCCGGGAGACCGGCGGCTCGGTGGAAGATGAGTTGGAGACAGCAGAAGAGATTAGGTGGCCATCTGAGAGCAGAAAAGCGGAGTGTGAAAGAGGGGGCCGTTTCCAAATCTCTTTCTCCACCGGGTGCTGCAACCTTCGGCCACAGGAAGACAAGGAGAAGGGGGCATCCACCACAGCCCAAGGAGGGAGATTGGGTGGTTCCAAGGCCCCCCATGTCTGGGGCAGCCCAAAGTACCCTCGCAACCCCAGACCCCTTGCACAGAATTTGGGGCCCCCTGATTGGCTGAAACCAGAGCCCCGCACAGCATACCTGATTGGGAGTAACACCACTTTTAGTTCTGACCTAAATAATGTCAGGGTAACCTGGCCGACCTTTGGTGGATATACAATGTGAGGTGATAACGCCTGGCTTTGTCAAGGTATGAAGTGCTGCTTGCACATTGGGAAGAGTCAGTAGGAGTTGGGGAGAGTCAGTAGGAGGAGTTACATGGTGCACAGATTAGAATGAGATGTATCACATTCTGCGTCTCTGTCCCAGCTTGCACATTGGAGAGAGTCAGTAGGGGGAGTTGGGGGGAGTTTCATGGTGCACAGATTATAATGAGATGTATCACATTCTGCATCTCTGTCCCACTTTGCATCTTGGGGAGAGTCAGTAGGAGGAGTTGGGAGGGGGGGGATTACATGGTGCACAGATTAGAATGAGATGTATCACATTCTGCGTCTCTGCCCCAGCTTGCACCTTGGGGAGAGTCAGTAGGGGGAGTTGGGGGAAGTTACATGGTGCACAGATTATAATGAGATGTATCACATTCTGCGTCTCTGCCCCAGCTTGCACCTTGGGGAGAGTCAGTAGGAGGAGTTGGGGGAAGTTTAGATGGTGCACAGATTATAATGAGATGTATCACATTCTGCGTCTCTGCCCCAGCTTGCACCTTGGGGAGAGTCAGTAGGAGGAGTTGGGGGAAGTTTAGATGGTGCACAGATTATAATGAGATGTATCACATTCTGCGTCTCTGCCCCAGCTTGCACCTTGGCAGAGGCAGTAGGGCGAGTTACATGGTGCACAGATTATAATGAGAGGTATCACATTCTGTGTCTCTGCCTCAGTTTGCACCTTTCAGAGAGTCGTTGGGGGGAGTTACATTGTGCTCAGTCTATAATGGGAAGTATCACATTCTGTGTCTCTGTCCCAGCTTGCACCTTGGGGAGAGTCAGTAGGAGGAGTTGGGGGAGTTACATGGTGCACAGATTATGAGATGTATCACATTCTGTGTCTCTGACCCACTCTTTTTGCATATTTGCCCTAAAATCCTGCATAGCTGAATTGGTGTAAATCTAACATTCTGCATCATATATAAGAAACATCTATTACACATACGCAGCTCTGCTCCAAAACATGAAGCCGTGCGTCTAAACACACTTCTCTACGTTGATTCATAGACCCATAATGTTTATCATCTACACGTCTAATATAAGCATTACAGACCTTGTGCGAGATGTGTCGTTCCTTCAATCAAAGGACAAGAGATGGGAGAGAGAAAGCAAACAAAGCGTATTCATCGATTGGCGTTGTACTTTATTACTTCGAATATTAAGTTGTCACAGTGTGTCACAACCTCAGAGCGAGCATTAAATCTGAATAAAACTAATAAATATAATATATCTATTACATTGCGTTCACAATATAAAAGTTATTGCCCATGTTCTATATTGATTTGTTGCGTGTGTCCCATCCTCTCTCCATTCCTGAGGCTCAATATGTCGTGTCCTTCAAAAGAATTAGGTTAGCAGCGTGTTCAACTATCAACCAAATACCCAACATATGAATCATCACCAAGAATGAAAAATAATAATAACAGAAATATATTGTGTGTAAATATAAACCATACGGGTGTCTTCTTGGAAATGCAGGTGAATTAAATTAATGGCGGATATACCAAAGAAAGACTTATTAGAATTTCCCCGCTTGGAAGAGTAATTGGTTATTATTATTAGTACATAATGGTGCATCTCTCACTGGGCAGACCTCCGACACACCATTAAACAGCCTGTCTTATTTAAGCTTGACAGATGAAATTGTAGCTGGAAACTAATTATTATTTTAATCTGGATTAGCTTTATTTCTTCCTTTTTTTTTTTTACATTTTTTTTTATTATAGACACCCATAATGTATATTTTACAGAATTCATATATTAGCTGTTGAATCTCCGTTTGCGTTAATATATAGAAAGCTGCTCCTTATCTCTTTAACCGGTAATGAGTTTAACCGTTCCATGCTTAAAATAACCAGCTTCTTCCCAAGCCAGCGTTTTATACATTCATTTATATCTTGTACCCGGTAATAAAGGTTGGTCATCCGAGCAGCGCACATGCATCGCAACACACACGCGCAACACACACACAGGATGTATTTGATTAAATGATCATAGAAACGCTATCAAATTGTTGCTGGATCTGACGAAATATCTAGTTTTCACATTTTATATACACTTGCATCAAGAACATTTTCACGGACGCTTGTTTTAGGGCATTTCCAAACATCGCGTATAACGTTCACTTTAGAGCGATTACACTTAAGGGCGTATTACCAAGCGTCACACATGGCTTTTCAGAGCCAAAATGGCGCTCGTCTATCGCCGTTGTGGCTGACGTTGTGTGTACCTATGTTCTAACCTCACATTCCTCCGTCAGAAACGTGTTTTTTCCATTTATTTTGGCACCCAGCAATGGACTGCACTTGGCGCGCAGCTGTAAAAAAATATAGTTTGCACTGCTAAAATATGTGCGCCACAAAGTTAGTTAAAAGTTTGTCTAAAAGCGTCAATGTGGTGCAAATGCTAAAAAGCCTGTTAATAGCGTTCGAGCAGAATAAAGTTGCAATATATGAAAAACAAAAAATTGCCGCATTACGGTTGTTTCGCTATGTAGGTAACAAAATGTATTATTTTCCCAGTATCGCTGTTAGAAACAATATTACACTGCTCGTTTACTAATGTAGGAGTCGTTATTGCTCCCGCCGGAGCGTTGCAGAGGGACGCACAGCACGCCAGGGGGAGCAGACGCCATTGTAATGGCATTAGCCGCGTATAAAAAAGGGAGCGGGGTTACCGCGCTATTATAGCCGCACCTGTATATTGCAGAAGAAATATAAATAATTAAATGTTTTCTTGATTGGATCAGTCAGGTATTCAACGTGAGGGACGCATCAAATATTTCAAATAACCAACGATGCGTCATGCGTATGAAGTCACAGCCATGTGTGGGCGAGGGACGTGTGCCGTGTTACCTCCGCCTTGCATTAAGGAACACACCAATATTTCACGTTCTCTCATTGCTCATTCCTCGCCAACACCCTTCTCTTCATTTAAAGCCGATCCTCCATTTTCGATCAATGGTGGGGACTTCAATTTGTCTTCTGGTTCTAAAAGACGTTTTGTGATTTGGTTTCGGGTTTGATTAAGGATCTGCAACAATTCTGTTACAAATGCAAAATAGGATTTTCATTTTTTTTTTTCTCAAAATGTTACGGAAATTTTCAAACTATTCTCATCAGTTGTTTGTGTTGTTGAATTAATAAGTAAAAAAAATATATTAAAAAAACAAGGAAATAATTCATCCAAAAAAGGAACTTTTCTCTAGTTTCGGCTCACATTTTGAAGGAACCGCAAAGTTTGTGCAAGGTTGGTACGGAACCGTGTTACTTTTAGCTTTGACGACATGTCGGTTCTCGAGATACTTACGGTTCTAGTTGTGGGTATTCTTCTTGGATTTTCAAAACAGTCCCGCCATCCAGTAGGAATGGAGGCTTCTGTGCCCGCCATTTTTATTGCCTGAATCGGAGCAAAAATACCACAAACTAAAACTGCAATGGTCACATACATATACTGTATATGGATATACACAGTATATAGGTTGAAGAAGACACTCCGTGAGTAAAGGAGTCTGTAATGCCTTAGAGGCAGCTGGTTCAAATTAAAGTGCCAACTCCTTCGAATGTATTGCCCCACATTACATCTCTATTTGCCTCCCTGTGCCACCAAAATTCGATTGTAAATTCTGTAGAGCAGGGATTTTTTTTTTATTGCTAGACAAAAATCCTACAATAAATCCATTGAAACTATTCTACTGGATTAATTCTCCACATAGAAAAGGGCATTACTGCTCAGTAATGCCCCGGCAGGCGACAGTCCCTCAGTTGCCCATTGGCGTTTCCAGCCCGGGGCATGGTTATGTTTCCAGTAATTAGGTAGACAGCGCAGTGGAAAAAGTTAAAAGTCCGTGAAAATTTTAATTAAAGTAATTAAAAGAGGGATTCCCTAAGATGTAACTGTAAACAAAAGACTTTGTACTGATGATTGATGGTAACGGAGTCCCTGCCTCTGCCCAATGGAGAACAGATAACATCGCGTGTATGGTGACCATCTCGCCAGCCTACCGGGCGCCAGATCACATTCCCGCCAGGTTTTGTTCTTTGGACTTATATGGAAGTACTGTACTAGATTGCCAGCGAGTTTGCCATCTTTGCCAGATTGAGACATTTCGGCCATATGTCACCGCATGGATTTGCCATGTCTCAATGAAATGGCAAATGGAGGGAAAATGAACTGCGCAAAAATTCAAACACACAATCAAAAACAATGGTCAGACAAGGGGCAAATATTGTAACAAAGTGAAAAATAGGCACAAAAAACTTACTTTGTGATTCTTACTTAATAGTAAAAAATGCATAGATTAATAATCAGTATGTCACAATTATGCATACATATAAGTGAATATAAATAAACTAGTGCAGTGCAAAAAAGTAAAATGTGCAATACAAGAAAGTAATACATTTGAACCCCCTGCTCAAAACCCTCTGGTGGGGTTCGTCTTCACTTGTCCCCAAGATGTAGAAATTGGTTCTCAGATTCCAGGAGGAGCACAAAGGGGAAACAAAAAACAGAGATACTCTAAGTGTAGAGGTTCTTATATTCAGTAAATGTGTTGATGAAGTCTTGGCTCTTTTAGAAGGCCCACTTACTTGACGAAGCCGATTCCTCTGGCGAAACGCGTACAGTGGGAGTTCCTGAGTACCTTGGAGCTGAGGGAAGAGAAGCCGCCAGCTGCCCAGATACTGCCAGACCCTATCCGGAGGTGATGTCAGACGATACATTCACTGGGACGTGCCAGAGCTGTGGCATCTGATCGCCACACACAGTGAGCTGCGGTCAGACCCAGGACTAACAGACGTCGGCGGGGGCAGGACGGTGAGCCAGTGCGGCAGACTATTTCTCCCATACACTATATAAGTGTGAACAGCCCATTTTAATTGCATTATTGTAAGTGCACACTTTATATTTTAAACATAAAGCATTTTTGTACATAGCTGATCTGTGCTATGGAGTTTCTCTTTTTATGGGGGTCTTATCCTGTTGAACACTGTGAACCCTGCTGAGTTCTACCACACCTGTCTTTGGAGTGATAGCCACTGACTACCTACTACCACACCTGTCGGGGAGAGATGTTAATCCCCCTACACACTGCTTTATTATATCTTACGTTTTGTAAGTGGGCCTTCTAAAAGAGCCAAGACTTCATCATCACATTTACTGAATATAAGAACCTCTACACTTAGAGTATCTCTGTGTTTTTTGTTTCCCTTTTATGCTCCTCCTAGACCAGGGGTGCGCAAAGTTTCGGCGCTGCGCCCCCCCCCCCCTTTTCTGTGACCCGGCATCAAATGAGGCTGTGGGTCGTGATCATTTGACGCGCATTACCATGGCGACGTGCACATCACATGACCCCGTGGTGTCCTTTGACGCCGCATTGCCATGGCTGCGCGTCCAGAAGCCTACTGAATCCCGGTAAGTTGAGGTTGCAGAAGTCTCACGCGGTCCCCCGGCATTTACTTAAATGCCTCGGGGAAGAGCGCAGGGCCTCTGCAACCGCCGCACCCCCCCCAAAAAAATCCCAAGGCGCGCTCCCCAGTTTGCGCACACCCCTTGCCTAGACTAATATAACTGATACTCTCCCTGCAGCTGGTTTGGGTCTCTCATCTGGAGAGAAATGGTAGATAAGGAAAGAAAAAACCTACAGCGTAAAGGAGAGATAAAGAGAGGACATAGGGTACTCTGTAACTGATAGGTGCACGTCCTGCCGTTAAGGTCTGCACTTACAGAACATAGGGTACTCTGTAACTGATAGGTGAACGTCCTGCCGTTAAGGGCTGCACTTACAGAACATAGGGTACTCTGTAACTGATAGGTGCACGTCCTGCCGTTAAGGTCTACTTACAGAACATAGGGTACTCTGTAACTGATAGGTGAATGTCCTGCCGTTAAGGGCTGCACTTACAGAATTGATGTTAAATTCGGGCAAAACCGATGACCCAATCTGGCTGAAGGGGAAAATCCTTGGTCCACTTCAGTCTTGGAGAAATGTATTTAAAAACAAAACATTTAAAATATACACATCGCACTCACAATGTGTTGATAAATTTGAGATGGGGGGGGCAATCCAGGGTCTGATTTCTGTCCAAGCTCCGTCTGGCTCTGGTCCCGAAATACGTCCTGCGTTGAAATGTTTTGTTTATAATAAATTTGTTTGCCGATGGTTTCTTTTGCTATTCCCTTTCACATTTACTGTCTGCCTGATTGGACTTCTGTGAATGAGAGGGCAGCCGGCTGAGCCCAGCAGTTTTCAGATTTGTTGTCTACAAGACTGAAGTGGACCAAGGATTTTCCCCTCCAGCCAGATTGGGACATCGATATCGCCCGAATTTACAGTAACATCAATTCTGTATGTGCAGACCTTAACGGCAGGACGTGCACCTATCAGTTACAGAGTACCCTATGTTCTGTAAGTGCAGACCTTAACGGCAGGACGTGCACCTATCAGTTACAGAGTACCCTATGTTCTGTAAGTGGAGACCTTAACGGCAGGACGTTCACCTATCAGTTACAGAGTACCCTATGTTCTGTAAGTGGAGACCTTAACGGCAGGACGTGCACCTATCAGTTACAGAGTACCCTATGTTCTGTAAGTGCAGACCTTAACGGCAGGACGTTCACCTATCAGTTACAGAGTACCCTATGTTCTGTAAGTGGAGACCTTAACGGCAGGACGTTCACCTATCAGTTACAGAGTACCCTATGATCTGTTTTTATCTCACCTTTGCGCTGTAGGTTTTTTTCTTCCCCGAATGAAATGGCACCTGGGAAAGCTTTTCTCGCCCGGTTTGGACACGTGTGAAGGGCTGATGGCATGTCTGAGGGAAAAAGTCTCTGCGTGGATATGTACTTCTCACAGCTACGTGAATAGGCCCAAGATTCTCTCTCTTGTTCTGTCTGTATCACATTACACACACACACACACACACACACACACACACACACACACACACACACACACACACACACACACACACACACACACACACACACACACACACACACACACACACACACACACACACACACACACCTCTCTCTCTCCTTTCTCCTTGTCTCTCTCATTCACACACACACAATGTTACATATGTAGTCATGTCTAACAATGTCTACAGTCATCTCTCCTGCTGGCAGCAAGACCTGGTAAGTTACAGGTATGCCAGCAGTAATTATGGAGGTTTGCCCTCACACCCTGGTGAGGTGCCCTATGTATGGATGGGAGTGGCTACATGATCTGAGTCCATTATTAGTGACATCAGAGATGTGCCTGCCTCCTGAGGTATATAAGGCACTGCACTGCCTAAAAGTAGTGCGTAGTGGTTAGCAGTGGAAGGTTGCAGCGTGTGTTTGCTGCAGGTTGATGTTACAAGGTGCCCACTAGTGCAGTAACTAGTGGCACCAATCTATCTCCAGCCAGAGAAGGCCAACTGTGTCCAGGGATCTGGCACAGGGGTGATCTCCCTACAGGGAGAGGGAATCCCACTTCATTGGGAGGGCGTACCTTTTGAAAGGGATCACGGAGCAATGTTCGGCTGAGGCAATGATTGTGAGGGGCAGCTGGCCCTTATCACCATGCACAATAAAAATGGCTTGTTCGATACCCCATGGTGTGAGTCTGCAATTACTCTACAGGGGCCCTAAACACCAAGAAGGAGTTCATCATCAGGACCATCTACCTGCATACGCATAGATCCTGATGAGGTGGAGGCGCTGCACGTAATGTGAGTAGGACTCATGCACACTACCTCAGCTACCTGTCTGATTGACATCCCCGAATACCATCACGCGGGAGACTCAGGAGTCCTGTTGCCTACAGGTGCACCACCAGACACACGCATGTAATGGGGGCTGGATAGACCACAGGGGCCAATGTGAGATTGGGGGGGTCAGACCAGTCACGAACACCCGTTACACATAGTACATAGTACTAATGTCTGTTAATAAAGCTTGGATCTGGGGGTGATTTACACAATAAGGCTGAGTCCATAGACGCTAAGCCCGTGCGGAGGCTGAGGGAAAGCGGGTGCTTTCCCTGGCCTTACTACGCGTGCCGTCCGGGGGCATGTCTATGGGCGGACAAGTGACGTCACTGAGCTGGTTCGCCCTCATTGGGCGAACAGCTCATATGACCGGCCCTGCGCGCGTAAACTAAAATTTGATTGTCGCCTACGCCTGCGGAAGTGTGCGCGAGCCCCTGCTAAAGCCGCTCTCATTGCGGCTGCAGGGGCTCACTGACACGCGTGAGCGCGGCTCCGCGCGGGGCAGCGGCTAAGAGCTGACCATGGCCGCGGCCTAACGCTCGGCAGTGCCTTTGTTATTACATAGAATCTCAGCCAGACGACTCATGGCACCCTCAGATGCTGTTACCAATATATTGGAAGTGGTGGGTGTTTTGGGGGAGTGGGAATCAGGGGGGTGAGTAGAGAAGGGGGCAGAGGTTTGAGGACGCTGACATGGAGTTGGAGGATGGGGGAAAGGTATTGGTTATGCAGTGTTTGGAGATGTTAGAAGTAGCAGTGAAACAGATGGGTGAATTTGGGAGTTGGGTGGGGCAGGGGGACCTATTTTTGTAGAGTCGATATAGATATAGATCTGTGCACAGATTGGAGATAATCTGGGAAAAGTGCTACGTGTGTCCGTCGGCACAACTAGTTTTGCTAAAAATCAGCAACACAAATGTGTGGCTCTAATGTTGACACATTTGCCCATTTCTAGTATGAAGTGTGAGGGGGGGTGGGCAGTGTGAGGAAGGAGGGGTGGGGGGAGGGGGGGAGGGAGTGGTGATGCTGGTAGAGCCCGTAAGGGGGTTAGGAAGTGGTGATGTTGGGGGTTAGGGAGTGGTGGGGGGGGAGGTGGAGGAAGCGGTGGGGGGGTGAGGAAGTGGTGATGGTGGGGGGTTAGGAAGTGGTGGAAGGGTGAGGAAGCGGTGGTGGTGGGGGAGGTTAGGAAGTGTGGGGGGGTGAGGAAACAGTGATGGGGAAGGGGGTTGTGGGGGTGAGGAAGCGGTGGGGGGGTGAGGAAGCGGTAGTGGTGGGGGGGTGAGGAAGCAGTGATGAGGAAGGGGGTTGTGGGGTGTGAAAAATTGGTGATGGTGGGGGGATTAGGAAGTGGTGGAAGGGTGAGGAAGCGGTGGTGGTGGGTGAGGTTAGGAAGTGGTGGGGGGGTTAGGAAGTGGTAGGAGGGTGAGGAAGCGGTGGTGGTGGGGGAGGTTAGGAAGTGGTGGGGGGTGAGGAAGCGGTTGGGGGGATGAGGAAGCGGTAGTGGTGTGGGGGTGAGGAAGCAGTGATGAGGGAGGGGGTTGTGGGGTGTGAGAAATTGGTGATGGTGGGGGGATTAGGAAGTGGTGGACGGGTGAGGAAGCGGTGGGGGGGTAGTTAGGAAGTGGTGGGGGTGTGAGAAATTGGTGATGATGGGGGGATTAGGAAGTGGTGGAAGGGTGAGGAAGTGGTGGGGGGGTGAGGAAGCGGTTGGGGGGGTGAGGAAGCAGTGATGAGGAAGGGGGTTGTGGGGGTGAGGAAGTGATGGTGAGGAGTGAGGTCGTGGGTGGCAGGAGAAAGTGTAAGATTTGGAAGAGTAGGTGGACAGGAGTGGGGTGAGGCAAGGAGTTAGGGTGGGACAGGAGTGGGGTGAGGTAAGGAGTTAGGATGGGACAGGAGTGGGGTGAGGTAAGGAGTTAGGGTGGGACAGGAGTGGGGTGAGGCAAGGAGTTAGGGTGGGACAGGAGTGGGGTGAGGTAAGGAGTTAGGATGGGACAGGAGTGGGGTGAGGCAAGGAGTTAGGGTGGGACAGGAGTGGGGTGAGGTAAGGAGTTAGGATGGGACAGGAGTGGGGTGAGGCAAGGAGTTAGGGTGGGACAGGAGTGGGGTGAGGTAAGGTGCTAGGGTGGGACAGGAGTGGGATGAGGTAAGGAGTTAGGGTGGGACAGGAGTGGGGTGAGGCAAGGAGTTAGGGTGGGACAGGAGTGGGGTGAGGTAAGGAGTTAGGGTGGGACAGGAGTGGGGTGAGGTAAGGAGTTAGGGTGGGACAGGAGTGGGGTGAGGCAAGGAGTTAGGGTGGGACAGGAGTGGGGTGAGGCAAGGAGTTAGGGTGGGACAGGAGTGGGGTGAGGTAAGGAGTTAGGGTGGGACAGGAGTGGGGTGAGGTAAGGAGTTAGGGTGGGACAGGAGTGGGGTGAGGCAAGGAGTTAAGGTGGGACAGGAGTGGGGTGAGGTAAGGAGTTGGGATGGGACAGGAGGTGATAGGGGGAAGGGATGACTAAAGACCAAAGCAGTGATGACGCGGCCGCCCCCGCAGAGCACTCTTGTCGCTGTAATCACTGCAGTTAACAAAATAACCCAGCAGCTGATAAGTATCTGGTAACCTGAGCAACCAGCACCTTCCTCTCCGATGCTGATCTCATACTGACCCTGCCAGGAAACAGCAACGGCTGCATTCAGTTCTCTATCCCCATCCAGCCGCGTGTTCCCCTCTATTACACGTGCTGCGTCCCCCTCTATTACACGTGCTGCGTCCCCCTCTATTACACGTGCTGCGTCCCCTCTATTTCACGTGCTGCGTCCCCCTCTATTTCACGTGCTGCGTCCCCCTCTATTACACGTGCTGCGTCCCCCTCTACTACACGTGCTGCGTCCCCCTCTATTACACGTGCTGCGTCCCCCTCTATTACACGTGCTGCATCCCCCTCTACTACACGTGCTGCATCCTCTACTTCACGTGCTGCGTCCCCCTCTATTACACGTGCTGCGTCCCCCTCTATTACACGTGCTGCGTCCCCCTCTACTACACGTGCTGCATCCTCTACTTCACGTGCTACGTCCCCCTCTATTACACGTGCTGCGTCCCCCTCTATTACACGTGCTGCGTCCCCCTCTATTACACGTGCTACGTCCCCCTCTATTACACGTGCTGCGTCCCCCTCTATTACACGTGCTGCGTCCCCCTCTATTACACGTGCTGCGTCCCCCTCTACTACACGTGCTGCATCCTCTACTTCACGTGCCACGTCCCCCTCTATTACACGTGCTGCGTCCCCCTCTATTACACGTGCTGCGTCCCCCTCTATTACACGTGCTGCGTCCCCCTCTATTACACGTGCTGCGTCCCCCTCTATTACATGTGCTGCGTCCCCTCTATTACACGTGCTGCGTCCCCCTCTACTTCACGTGCTGCGCCCTCCTCTATTACATGTGCTGCGTCCCCCTCTATTACACGTGCTGCTTCCCCCTCTATTACACGTGCTGCATCCCTTCTACTTCACGTGCTGCGTCCCTCTATTACATGTGCTGCGTCCCCCTCTATTACACGTGCTGCATCCCCTCTACTTCACGTGCTGCGTCCCCCTCTATTACACGTGCTGCGTCCCCCTCTATTACACGTGCTGCGTCCCCCTCTACTACACGTGCTGCATCCCCTCTATTACACGTGCTGCGCCCCTCTATTATACGTGCTGCGCCCCTCTATTATACGTGCTGCGTCCCTCTATTATACATGCTGCGTCCCTCTATTACACGTGCTCTGTCCCCTCTATTACACGTGCTGTGTCCCCCTCTATTACACGTGCAGCGTCCCCCTCTATTACACGTGCTGCGTCCCCCATTATACGTGCTGCATCCCCCTCTATTATACACACACACTGCACTCCCTCTATATAACACATGCACTGCCTCTGCTATATACCCAGCAGCACATCCAGAGCTAATCAATGCACTAATCTTTGTTATTAACCCGCTCCGGCCTCCAGGCCCCGGGGGGTGCGCCCAGGGTCCCCCCGGGGAGGAGTGGGTTAAGCGACATCCTGTAATTGGCTTTCCCTTTTGTCAGACAGACACATAAATTGGCGGGTTCGCGCGCAGGTCGTGGCGCGGAGCTGTCTCGCTAACGTGTCAGGGGCTTTAATATTTAATGGAACCCTAATTAATCTCTCCCAACCCAGAGCACTTAGCACAAGGTGACACCCACCCCAGAAGATCACGCTGAAATCCTAAGGGTAATTATAAGTGTCGTCCCCCCCCCCGGACGGAGGGGCGAGAAGAAGCCATCCTCCCTGCGCCGTGGTTCGGAAGCAATTATAAAGGGAACAGGCGCACGGGCGGAGAGAGGCTGCAGAGAGGGGGGGGGAGAGAGGCTGCAGAGAGGGGGGGGAGAGAGGCTGCAGAGGGGGGGGGGAGAGAGGCTGCAGAGAGGGGGGGGGGAGAGAGGCTGCAGAGAGGGGGGGGAGAGAGGCTGCAGAGAGGGGGGGGAGAGAGGCTGCAGAGAGGGGGGGGGAGAGGCTGCAGAGAGGGGGGGGGAGAGAGGCTGCAGAGAGGGGGGGGAGAGAGGCTGCAGAGGGGGGGGAGAGAGGCTGCAGAGAGGGGGAGGGAGAGAGGCTGCAGAGAGCGGCACTTCGCGTGCGCGACCTTGAGGGAGAGAGAGAGAGCGGCTAAACCACGGAGAGAGGGAAGAGGGGGAAGGGAGTAGGGGAAAGCAAGAGAGAGAAGGGGAGAGGGAGAGAAGCAGCGAGTGAAAAGTGAAGGGGGGGAGAACAGGAGGAAGAGAGATAGTGGGGGAGTGAGAGAAAAAAGGAAGGCACGGTGTAGGGGAAAGGAGGGGAGAGAGATGGCGAGAGGGGGAGAGAAAAGATGGGGGTTACAGGATGTGAGGAAAAGGAGGTACACATGAGAGGAGGAGAGAGAAAAGAGAGGTAGAGAGAACAAGAGAGAAGAAAGGCAGAAAAAGGAGCGAGAATATGGGAGAGGGAAAAAAGGAGAGAGGGGAGAGAGGGAGGGCAGGAACATGAGAGGAAATAAGGTAAAGGCAGAGATGGAGGTGGGGAGGGGTACAGCGAGGGTGGTGGGCAGGGGTACAGCGAGGGAGGTGGGGAGGGGTACAGCGAGGGAGAATGAAATGACGCAGATGGCAAGACACAAAAAGGGACAGACAAAATGAGAGGGAGGAGAGAGAAAAGAATCAGAAAAGGAGGAACAGCAAAAAAGAGTGGGGGGAGACAAACGCAGAGTGCGGAGATAGAATCACAGAGGGGGGGACAGTGGCAGAGGGAAGGGTACGGAGGAGGGAGTGGCAGAGGGAAGGGAGTGGCAGAGGGAAGGGAACGGAGGAGGGAGTGGCAGAGGGTGGGGGCGGGGGAAGGGAAGGGGAAGCGAGTGGCAGAAGGTGGGGGAGAGAGGGAGGTGTAAAAGGGGCAAGAGAGGGTAGGGGCAGGGCAGAGTGAGGGATGCAGGGAATGGGGGGGAGAGGGAGGGGTAAGAAGGGGAGACGAGAGTGGCAGAGGGTAAGGGGTAGAGACTGATTAACTATTTGGGGAGAGGGGGGCATCATGTAGACTGGAACCCCCATGATGAGGGGGATGCCGGACATTCAGGCAGCTGCTCAATGACCTCTCACTGATCAGTCCTGCCCATCCCCTGTGCTAACCACTAGTGCTGAGGGTAATAAGAGGCGCAGGGAGGTATTCATGGGTGAAGATAGAGGTACAGACCGCTCCCCATGTTGCTCTCTTCCCCATTTCACCTTTTCTGTCCGCAACTCAACCCCCCCCCCCCCCCCCCCCAGTTAGGGAAGAAGTTATAGGGAGCGGTTATAGGAGCAGTTAGGGGAGGAGTTATAGGGAGAGGTTATAGGAGCAGTTAGGGGAGGAGTTATAGGGAGAGGTAAAGGTGCAGATAGGGGAGGAGATATAGGGTAAGTTAGATAAGTTATAGGGTATATTAGAGAAATTACAGGGTGCAGTGATCGGAGCAGTTATAGAAGTTATAGAGTCAGTTATAGGGTAAGTTATAGGGAGCAGTTACAGAAGTTATAGGGAGCAGATATAGGGTACATTAGAGGAGTTATAAGGAGCAGTTATAGGGTAAATTGAGTAAGTTAAGAGACGTTAAAGAAATTATAGAGTGCTGTTATAGGAGCAGTTATAGGAGCAGTTAGAGACGTTATAGGGTACGTTAAAGAAATTATAGAGTGCAGTTATAGGGTAAGTTAGAGCAGTTATAGGAAGCACTTATAGGGTAAATTAGAAAAGTCCTATGGAGCAGTAACAGTACATGAAATGATACAGTAGAAAATGGGTTAATGGGTTAATATCGGAGCAACACCTTGTAAATAGGGAGCCATGCAAGGGTTAATCCCGCTTCCTCCTCCTTCAGCCAATCACAGGAGAGGGGGTGTGTCCCCTCCCTCATCCCAGTCGCAAGTTAATTAAAAAATAAACTGACACTCCACTTTAAGAATTGTTTTAATAACCATTTATAAATGTTACATTAAATATTCATGGGCAGTTATCAAGCCGGGCAATGAATCTAGCAGGCAGGAGGATCTACAGGGTGTTTTATAGCCAGAAATCCCTCCTCCCTCCTCCCATACACAGCGCACAGACAATATATACTGCCGGCAATGTCATATAATGTGTGTGTGTGTGTGTGTGTGTGTGTGTGTGTGTGTGTGTGTGTGTGTGTGTGTGTGTGTGTGTGTGTGTGTGTGTGTGTGTGTGTGTGTGTGTGTGTGTGTGTGTGTGTGTGTGTGTGTGTGTGTGTGTGTGTGTGTGTGTGTGTGTGTGTGTGTGTGTGTGTGTGTGTGTGTGTGTGTGTGTGTGTGTGTGTGTATGTGTGTATTTATTTATTTATTTATAAAATATTTTACCAGGAAGTAATACATTGGGAGTTACCTCTCGTTTTCAAGTATGTCCTGGGCACAGAGTAAAACAAATAATACATGGTTACAAGTACAGTTACATAATGAGCAGGGTATACATTATATACAAGACATTGCATGCACAGTTAAAGAAAATATATATTATGGGCATATGAAACAGTTACAGACCAGGTTAAAATGTGAGACAGCCTTAGATTTGAAAGAACTTAAACTGGTGGTGGATGTGAGAGTCTCTGGTAGGTTGTTCCAGTTTTGGGGTGCACGGAAGGAGAAGGAAGAACGTCCGGATACTTTGTTGAGCCTTGGGACCATGAATATTCTTTTGGAGTCTGATCTCAGATGATAAGTGCTGCATGTGGTAGGGGTGAGGAGCTTGTTCAGGTAGCTGGGTAGCTTGCCCATAAAGTATTTAAAGGCAAGACAGGAAAGGTGAACTTTGCGCCTAGACTCTAGTCACGACCAATCTGGTTCTTTTAGCATTTCGCACTGATGTGTGTTGTAGTTGCATTGGAGAACAAAACGATAAATTGAATTGTAGAGGGTGTCAAGTTTGCTAAGGTGGGTTTGAGGAGCCGAGCCATATACTATGTCTCCATAGTCAATAATTGGCATTAGCATCTGCTGTGCGATACGCTTTCTGACCAGGAGACTTAGGGAGGATTTGTTCCTTTAAAGTACCCCTAGTTTGGCATAGGTCTTGGTTGTCAGGGTATCAATGTGCATCCCGAATGTTAAGTGGGAGTCAAACCATACTGTAAGCCCAGGTATTTAAAACTAGTGACAGGTGTTAGGGTGGTGTTAGCGTTGGTTCTAATCAGGAGCGCAGTCACTGGAAGCTTTATAAATTTAGTCTTGGTCCCAAATACCATTGTTACAGTCTTGTCAGTGTTTAAAAACCGTTTGTTTTGGGAAATCCAGTTTTCGAGTCTCAAAAAGTCAGACTGAAGTATGTGTTGAAGGTCAGAGAGGCTATGACTGTGTGCATATAGGATTGTTTCATCTGCATACATGTGTATTGAGGCTTCCTTACAAGCTGTGGGAAGATCATTAATGAACACTGAGAAGAGTAGGGGCCCCAGAACAGAGCCTTGCGGGACACCACAGGTGATATCCAGGGGGTTGGAGTTAGAGCCTGAGATGGACACATGTTGGGATCTTCCTGATAGGTAGGACTGAAACCAGAAAAGAAGGTCTGCCCACAGTTGGAAGCTGCAGAATTAACTCTGCTCAAGCAAAGGAGGGACTTGATACCAAACAATTGCTGAAAGGGTGGTGCTCACAGGGAATGGGGTACAGTGAGTAGGAGGAAAGAAAGAATCCCTTTAGTGTGGCACTAATAGAAATACACCCTAATTAAAACGTAACTTTATTATAATTGATTAAAATAAATTGTTTGGAGAAACCACATACATAAAACAAACAGACAAATAGTAATTAAAAGACGGGGAGGTGTGGTAGGGTGTTTATTGGAGGTGTAATTATATATAAATACCTCTCCAATATTACTTTAATAAACCCTAGAAGGTGGGTGATCTCTATACCAAGATAGGTATAGGTGTATATATCTGGACCCCTATAACCAAAGCAATGGACTGAAACCAGTTTAAAGCATGTTTCCCTATTCCAGAGCTCTGGAGTTTGTTAAGCAGGATAGCATGATCGACTGTGTCAAAAGCCTTTGCAAAATCTAGGAATATTGCACCAGTGAGTTGTCCCCGTTCCATTCCACACTGGATTTCTTTGCAAACTTTTAGCAGGGTAGTTACGGTGGAGTGTTTGGGACGAAATCCAGATTGGAATTGGCTAGGGAAATTTGTCTTGGTGTAGAAATCGCTTAATTGGGAGTGGACACATTTTTCCATGACTTTGGATAGAATTGGGAGAAGTGAGATTGGCCTGTAGTTTGAGACAGTGTTTTTGTCCCCACTTTTGAAGATTGGGACAACTCTGGCAGTTTTCCAGGTCTTAGGGATATGGCCTGCAGACATATATATATATATATATATATATGCAAATATAGCTGTATGCTCATCTGCATGTCTTAGGCAGGTCTGCAACCCCGCCTTTCCCCATTATCACCCAGCATACAGCACTTCCACTGCAGCAAGGGATTCTGGGAAATGACATGCAAATGAGCACACAGTGTCACTTTTTGCCTCAATAACCATTTTTAACATGGTTCCCTATAGGCTTAAGCTTGCTGCATGGTCACAGCTTTGAGCACAGCCAGGGTTAAGGTGCATACCCAGAAAACCACCCACAGACAGCTGTTTCAACCTTGATGGGTCTCATCAGTGTGGGGTTGATTTTACTGGGATGCAAGAGAGGCTTATGGGATAGGCCAAACCATAATACTGAGTTAAGTTATGGTAAGTAAAAAAAGTGACAAAAACCCTCCACAGGAAAGCAAATATGCAAATATAGCTGTATGCTCATCTGCATGTCTTAGGCAGGTCTGCAACCCCGCCTTTCCCCATTATCACCCAGCATACAGCACTTCCACTGCAGCAAGGGATTCTGGGAAATGACATGCAAATGAGCACACAGTGTCACTTTTTGCCTCAATAACCATTTTTAACATGGTTCCCTATAGGCTTAAGCTTGCTGCATGGTCACAGCTTTGAGCACAGCCAGGGTTAAGGTGCATACCCAGAAAACCACCCACAGACAGCTTTTTTTGTTTTGAAAATTCTTTTATTATGCAGCGAATCTTTACAACAAGATTATAACAGTACATAAATCATTTTCCAAACGAAAAAAAACCGCGACGTTAACAACGGCGCAGTGCATATCCCACACAACTCACATACATTTTTATTAATGGTTTCCCCAAAAGTAAAAAAAACTGTGACGAACACAGCGGTGCAGTACATTTATACGTATGCACCGCACCACAGACATGACATATCATACACACATT
Organism: Ascaphus truei; assembly: GCF_040206685.1. NCBI lineage: Eukaryota > Metazoa > Chordata > Amphibia > Anura > Ascaphidae > Ascaphus > Ascaphus truei. Next base: position 30,270,364 of record NC_134503.1, on the reverse strand, counting down.
ATCTCTAACTTTATTGCACAGAAAAACTTTTGGGGCGGGGAAGTAAGGGGGGGTGGGGAGGGGGGTGTTTAGTCCTCCTCCTCAGGGCCGTCAAAGATGGAATAGTCCTTGAGCAGGCTGTGGAGCAGCCTGCGACAGTCCTGTACCGACATCCTCTTCCTCCCCTTGATCAAACGTTCCCTGGCGAATAGTAAAACGTCCTTGAAACAGCACATTAGACGCCAACCGGCTTCGATTGCGTTCTCTGTGTGTGTTCCTGTGAAAAGTCCGTGGAACACCGAGTAGTATGTGACGCACTTCCTCGGTATATAATCCTTAAAATCAGTGTCCAGCGCGCGCAGCAAGGCCTGCGCAAAGGGGCAGTTCCAGAAGAGGTGTATGATGCTTTCCTCCACTGGGTTGCACCTGGGGCAGTGCCTCACAAGGCTGAGTTTACTCTGGTACTTGTCCGCATTCACAGGGAGTCCCCCGTGTATGGCCTGCCAAGCAATGTCTTTGTGTTTATTCATTAGTCTTTTCGATGCCACATTCCTCCACACCGTTCCAAAGGTGTTGGGGTGGAGACCTGGGACCGATTCCATGATGTCTTTAGCCCTGATCATTTTGTAGATGACCTTGGGCTTCCACAGGTCTGGTTTTACTCCCTCCAGATTGTTCTGCCTCACAAACTTCTTCACGTCCTTGTAGAACCAGGGCGTGCGCCAGCTGTAAGGGATGGAGCTGTCCCACTTGTCCCACCCCAGTGCTCTCCAGAGCGGCAGGAGTAGGAGGCGGGACATGGAGTAGCCAGAGGAGTCTTTGTCGCAGTCTCTCAGGGTGATCCGCACGCAGTTGCTTACAAAGAAGGCGCGCAGCATAGTGGGGATGTCAGGGATTCCTCTACCCCCCTTGTGCGGCTCTTTGTACATCACCTCGCGCTTTCCCCTCTCAAACTTGGCCCCCCAGACAAAGCGGAACACTGCCATGGAGATCTCCTGGCAGGTTCTGGTCGAAGGCGGGTATGCCTGGGCCACGTACTGCAGGACAGGGAGGATCTCGTTCAGCAGTACCAGCTTTTTCCCCTCAATGGTGAGGGGTCTGAGGCGCCACAATCCGATCTTCTGCTTCACCTTGTTCAGCCTCTCGTTCCAGCTCTTCAGGGCAGCGGCCTCGCTCCCCACACCAAACCAGACTCCAAGAATTTGAATGAGGCCTGCTCTGATGGGGAAGGGGAGGGGGTCGGCAGTCAGGTTCCAAAGCCCAAATAGCTTGGTCTCTGACTTCCCGCAGTTGACTTTTGCTCCTGAAGCTTTCCCGAAATCCTCGCACGTCTGGACCAGCGTCTTCACCGACCGGCTATCTGCGCAGAAGATGGTGACGTCATCCATGTAGAGCGAGCACTTCACTTCGCGTCTCTGGGGTCCTGGCACGACGATCCCTCTGATCTCTGCATCTCGTCTGATGCACTGGGCGAAGAGCTCTATACAACAGACAAAAAGGAGAGGTGAAAGAGGGCAGCCCTGCCTAACCCCTGAGAGGACAGGGAAGGGGTTAGTCTTCCATCCGTTCACGATCGCCACACTGCAAATGTCAAGGTACATCAGGTTAACATAAGAACAGAACATCTCCCCCATCCCATACTCACGCAGCACCCTGCCCATGAAATCATGGGAGACACGGTCAAAGGCCTTCTCCTGATCAAGGGTGACCAGGGCCGCGTGTACACGGCGGTCTTTGATGTAGTGGACTGTGTCTCTGATTAGGGCGAGGCTGTCTGCGATCCTGCGTCCGGGGATGCCGCACGTCTGGTCTGGGTGGATGATCTGGCTGATGACCTTCTTCAGTCTGTTCGCTAGGACTTTTGCTAGGATCTTGTAGTCCGCATTCAGGAGGGAGATGGGACGCCAGTTCTTGAGGTCGCACCTCTCCCCCTTCCGTTTGTACAAGAGCGTCAGCATTCCTTCCCTCAGCGTTGGGGGCATCCTACCTTCTGCTTCCATTTCCCTGTAAAGCTCGAGCAGGTCCGGGCCGATCAGGTCCCACAGCTTCGTGTATAACTCAGCTGGGATACCATCTCCGCCCGGCGTCCTACCCTTCTTAAAGGATTTGGTTGCAGCGTGGAGCTCCTCCAGCGTCAGGGGGGCGTTCATGGCTGCTTTTCCTGCCGGGTCGATGGTGTTTGTAATCCCTGACAGGAATTTGTCAGCCTGGTCTCGGTCTGATGCTTTTGGGGAGTAGAGGTCTTCATAGAAATCTTTCACGACTCCCATGACTTCCTCCTTCCCCTGCTGCACGTTGCCATCTTTGTCTCGCAGCTCCCTCAGGGGCATGTGGGCAGAGTGGAGTTTCTTGAAGAAGAAGGCATTGCATTTCTCCCCCCTCTCAAGGTTCTCCACCTTGGAACGGAAGATGATTCGTCTGGATTCCTCCTCAAAGTGCTTTTGCAGGCTCTCCTTGGTTTCCTCCAGGTCGTCATCCACGTTCCATCCACAGCGTTTGAGGTCATGCAGGGACTGCAGCTTGCGCTGCAGGCCCTCGAACTCCCCCTTCCTCTCACACGCCAGGCGTCTGCCCTTTGCCTGCAGGAAGCAACGGATCCTTATCTTCGTGAATTCCCACCACTCTGCAGTGCTGGGGAAACAGGCCTTTTCTTCTTTCCATGCTGTGTATGCTGTTCTCAGCTCCTCCATGATCTCCTCCCTTTCCAGCAGTGCGCAGTTCAGCTTCCAGGATCCTGGCCCTGGGGGGAAACCTCCTCCCAGGCGCCCCTGGAGATGAATGGCTCTGTGGTCAGAGAAATGTACTGCGACCATGGAGTGCTGTCTGTGCTGTACCTGCTTGGTGGTCAACAGGAAGTCAATCCGAGAACGCACGGAACCATTTGGGTGGCACCAAGAATAGTTTGCTGCGCCTGCTCCCATAGATCCTACCACGTCCTTCAGGGATGCCTCCCCAATCATCGCCATGAGTAGCCTGGACGTCACATCTATCTTTGATGATTTGCTGGGGGGCACGCGCCCCCCCACCTCAATCGTGCAGTTGAAATCCCCACCCATCACCACTGCCCTGGAGGTTGCGAGCCAAGGACGAAGGTGCTGGAAAAGTTCCAAGCGCTCATTTCTCCGGGGGGCGGCGTACACATTGATGAGCCTAATCGGCTCCCCTGCCCATGAACCGTCTACGACCAGTAGTCTGCCGCAGACGAGTTCATGGACAGAATCAACAGTGAAACATCCCCCCCGGATCAAAATGGCTACACCCGCGTTCCTGCACCCATTCCCCCCAGACCAGTAGGAGGGGCCGTGAGACCACTGCCCGCTCAGGTGCCTGTAGGATCGAGAAAAAGGTAAGGCACATTCCTGTAGCATATACACATCACATTTCTGTAAAGAAAGGAATGTTAGTACTCTGGCACGTCTCATCCGCTCTCCTATGCTCCTTACGTTAATGGAGAAAATGTTAAAAGACGCCATTAGTTTGGGGATAAAGGGTTGGACAGACTTGCAGGGATACTAGTTACCATCCTCACTGGCGTGGGTGCTCTTGTTGATCTCCTCGCACAGCTGGTCTAGCAGATCCATGGTTTGCCCAAGGTTGTCATGGAGGAGGAGGGTCTCTGCTGCCTCTCGCCCCTCTCTTATGAGCTCTTCCACGGTCACCTGTGTCTCGCTAGGTGGCTGTTCTAAAATGGCCGCCTGCTCCTCTGCAATGGCTGCCTCCTGCATCTCTGCTTCCTCCTCCTCCAGGTCGCTTTCAAGGTCACTGTCAGCGTCGCTGGAAGTGGGTGAGTCGCCGATTTGCATTTGGGCTCTCTTCTGCTCCAGCCCCTGGTGCGGGCTATCCGTCTCAGGGGCTCTCCTCTTTATTCCCTGCTTCTCCGTTACGGTCTGGGCTATGGGGGCGGTATCTGTAGCAAGGGAGGAAGAGGGAGGGGGTGCAACAGCCTCGGGGCTGGGGAGAGGTGTTACAGAGGGAGGGGCTGCAGCCTCATGGAGCGTGGGGGGGGCTGCAGTGGAGGGTTGGGAGGAGGGGGCAAGGGGTGGTGGGTGGGCGGGGAGGGTTGGGGTAGGGGGGAGGGTGGGGGTTGCAGCAGCAGTGGGTGTGGGAGGGAGTGTTGCTGCAGGGGTGAGGGTGGGAAGGGGTGGGGTGGGGGCTGCTACTGAAGGGGCAGCGGGCTCAGGAGCCGCAGCGGGCGCTGCTTGGGTGGCCTCCTGTTCCCTTTGCTCCTTCTGATACTTACCCCCTTGTGCCTTTACGGGTTGGTTTGCAGGGGGCTTCTTGGCTGCCTTCTGGGTTGCTGTCAGGGGCGCGCCCGGTGTTGCGCCTTTCGCCGCGGCCTCTGCGTAGCTCCTGACCCTCAGCTGGCAGTCCCGGAACATGTGGGTTGTCTCTCCGCACAGGTCACAGGTTTTCTGGCGGGGACAATCCTTAGTTTCGTGTCCGGTGTTCTTGCAGTTTCTGCAGGCTTTCAGGGTGCACTGTTTCCACTGATGCCCCAGGTTCCCGCAATTACCGCAGGTCTGGGGCTGGTCAGGGTAAAAGATCCTCCCTGAGCTGCCCGCAAGTGAAAAACTGGGAGGGAGGTGGTGCAGCCGATCTGCCGCTTCTGGATTTGGCCACAAGCGAACTACCATGCTCCACTTTCCCACCCAGTACCCCAACTTGTCCTTGATCCTGCTCGGCTCCCTCACCACGGTGCAAGAGCGCCGCAGAAAGGTAGCAATATCCTTTCCAGGGATATGGGGGTTCCTCACCGTCACAGTGATCCTCTTCTCGTCCCTCTGGATAGGGCAGTTCACATCGAACTCTGAGAAGGGGACCTCCTGTTTCAGGGTCTGGAAAGCCTCCCAGTACCTCCTGCAGGCTCCCGCCGTGGCGAAGGTGACGAAAAACAGGCCACCCCTGAGGTCCTGGATGCTCAGGATCTCGTCCGGGGTAAAGCCTGCTTTGCTCACCAGCTCCTTGGCAAAGGTCTCAGCGTCCAATAGAGGGCGCTGTCCGTCGACCTCCCTCAGCTGCATCACCACTGTCTGCCTCATCCAGGGTTCCAGGCGGGGGATCCTCCTGTTGCTGCTGCTCCCAGCTCCAGGGTTGGAGCTGGGGCCGCCGGCGCTGCTGGTACTGGCAGTGGGGGTGAGGCCGCTGGGGGTGGCAATGTCGCCTGAGCCGCTGGAGCTGGTTGCCGCTGGGCCTCCTCCGTCCGTCTCCTGGCTTCTGGGGACCGTCTCTGGGGGTGCCGTGTGCTTCTCCTTCTTTGTCATCTTCTTCTTCTTCTCCTTGTGCAGGGTGGTCCCGGCGGGCTCCATGGCGACCTCCATCCTCTTGATCTTAGCCAAAAAACCACCCACAGACAGCTGTTTCAACCTTGATGGGTCTCATCAGTGTGGGGTTGATTTTACTGGGATGCAAGAGAGGCTTATGGGATAGGCCAAACCATAATACTGAGTTAAGTTATGGTGAGTAAAAAAAGTGACAAAAACCCTCCACAGGAAAGCAAATATGCAAATATAGCTGTATGCTCATCTGCATGTCTTAGGCAGGTCTGCAACCCCGCCTTTCCCCATTATCACCCAGCATACAGCACTTCCACTGCAGCAAGGGATTCTGGGAAATGACATGCAAATGAGCACACAGTGTCACTTTTTGCCTCAATAACCATTTTTAACATGGTTCCCTATAGGCTTAAGCTTGCTGCATGGTCACAGCTTTGAGCACAGCCAGGGTTAAGGTGCATACCCAGAAAACCACCCACAGACAGCTGTTAAAAATGGTTATTGAGGCAAAAAGTGACACTGTGTGCTCATTTGCATGTCATTTCCCAGAATCCCTTGCTGCAGTGGAAGTGCTGTATGCTGGGTGATAATGGGGAAAGGCGGGGTTGCAGACCTGCCTAAGACATGCAGATGAGCATACAGCTATATTTGCATATTTGCTTTCCTGTGGAGGGTTTTTGTCACTTTTTTTACTCACCATAACTTAACTCAGTATTATATATATATATATATATATATATATATATATATATATATATATATATATATATATATATATATATATATATATATATATATATATATATATATATATATATATATATATATATATATATATATATATATATATATATATATATATATATATATATATATATATATATATATATATATATATGTGTGTCTAAAAGCTGTGTTTAAAACAGCATGCATTGGCTTGAGGATTTGCTTGTGTAATACGAGCTTGAGACAAAAGGTGGCACTGAGTGCTCATTTGCATGTCATTTCCCAGAATCCCTTGCTGCAGTGGAAGCGCTGTATGCTGGGCGATAATGGGGAAAGACAGGGTTGCAGACCTGTCTAAGACCTGCAAATGAACATACAGTAATATTTACAGTTGCTTTATATATATGCACACACACACACACACACACATTATATGACATTGATGGCCACTACAGGACTATATAATAAGCCATTGCTCTACAACAATATTATAATACCTTACAATAAACTACAATTGATAAAAAAAAAAACAATATAAAAGTCCAGAAAAATGCACCATTGGGTGCTGGAAAAATAAAAATGTGAAACAATAAAAAAGGATCCAACTAATGGTATCCTCTGGAGTCCAGCTTTCTTCAAAGATACAATCACATCCTATTAGGATACCTAGACAAAAGAGAGAAGAACAAGTGCACACTCCATGTGTAAAATCCAACTAACAATTTCATCTTCTGGACAAAATAAAAGTGTCACACTCACAAAGTCACAGAGTCAAGCTCATGCTCCATACTTCAGGCAGGGTGGAAAAGTAGGAACCCCTTATGAAGTCGCAATCTTAGCCCTGAAACGTGTAAGGTTTTGCCTCGGCCTTGCTAGACATTTCTATGGAGCCATCACGCTGTTGAACTAAGGAGCTGAAGAGCCAACCTGTCAAACAGAGTTACCGGAGGAAGCTGTATGCAGCTGGACCTCCTGACCCGTATCCGGACGAGGAAATACATCATCGGTCCAACCAGGAGTGTTGTTCCCAATGCCGGTCTCATTCAACTCCTAAACAGATGGCCCCTGAATTGTCCTGGATTGCGCATTTACCAGCTACATTATGGAGCTTGCGCTCTCCTTTCTTGTTTTATACATAGAAGAACCCAGTACCTGTCTTCTATCAAGTTTATGTCTAGGGGTCCCCCCATAAGTATCCGGTTATTCATCTACAGGAGGGCCCGGGTATACGGCGGGTTCCGTTTCAGGGGCCCGCCGTATAGTGAAAATCGCCGGAAAGCGGATCCGGCGATTTTCAGTGATTTTGCATGAGCAAATCGGCATTTTTGCCATTCTATGATCTGCGCGCGCAAACTATAGTATGCGTGCACAAACTATGGTCTGCGCATGCGCGCCGGGCGCACCCGCCCATTCTGCGCATGCGCGACTGAGGATCCAAGATGGCGGCCCCCTTCTCTGTGCCGCCGTTTGGGCGGATCGCCGAAAAGCGGGGCCCTGCTGTACTTACCTACCTTACCGTTGTGAAGTCCATAGCACTACGCATTCACCAGGTTTGTTTTATACATATATTGTATACATGTGTAAAAGCTGTGTGAACAGCAGAGCATTTGCTTATATGAGTTCCATGTAAATGGATTTCAGGCAAAAGGTGACACATTGTGTGCTCATTTGCATGTAATTTCCCGGAATCCCTTGCTGCACTGGAAGCACTGCATGCTAGGTGATAATGGTGAAAGGCAGGGTTGCAGACCTGTCTAAGACATGTGCATGTGTTCACAAGTGATATTCTTTAGTGGCTATATGCTAACGGTGCACAAACTCCCCGTGCCTGCGCCCACCCTACCTGCTCTGCTCCTCCGTCACACCTCCCCCTCACCTCTAATGCTGTGTCAAATGACCCGCTGCGTCATTTGACGTCACGTCTCCATGGCAACGGGCGTCAATTGACGCTGCGTTGTCATAGAGACGCGTGACTGGAGGCGGGTAAGTAAGTTTACAGAGGCCTTGTGCTCTAAGCGCGGGACCTCTGTAAACGCCGCGCTCCCCCAGAAAAGTCTCACGCCCCCCAACGGTGGAGGTTTTTTATTGCCTTTTTCCCACCATAACTTAAAATGTGTGTATATATATATATACATATATATATATATATATATATATATATATATATATATGTATATATATATATGTATATATATATATATGTATATATATAAACACAACAGCGCAATACCACAAACGAAATGTCCTCAAACCTTAAACATAAAAATATGAATAAGACCCAGAAAAATATATATAAATAAATTAAAACAATTAAGCAAACTTGATAGTCCAGGTAATATTCCAAGCTTCAAACCAGGGAGAAGCTAATCACCCATTGTTATAGCGGGGGGCAGCCGAATCCAAAGGAGGATTCACTTCCACAACTGAAATGGAAAAGAAAAAAGCGCACCCCCTAAAAATAGGTGGTAGGCAATGCACACTTACAAGAAATACATATGCAATATTCACATAAAAGGTATCTTTAAGGAGCCTCGAATGCCCAGCCGGTAGATGGATTATGGGGACCCAACCAACTCACTGCGATCACACTGGGCAGATGGCGTTATTTCTTGTTGGTGTGCATTGCCTACCACTTATTTTTATAAATAAATATTCATCTTCCTACTGTGAAGATAATGCACTAGGGGGGTGCGCTTTTTTCTTTTCTTTTTCATATATATATATATATATATATATATATATATATATATATAGCAACTGTAAATATTCCTGTATATACTGTATATATAATCTGTAGGAGTAAAGACAAACAGGAGCACGACACAGTTTCCAGGCTACACAGGAAGCAAGGAGCTATGCAGAGCAAGGAAGTGAAGGCAAAGCAGGATATTTAAAGCGACAGTGACCAATCCGGACGAGGGGCATGGCGGAGGCGTGTCGAGGAGCTGCTCGTGAGTGGCTGAGAGACCAGGAAATAGTAGAGCCCAGCGGAGAGTGTAACACCAGTGCCAGAATCCAAGATGGCGATGGCAGAGTTCAAGGTATGCACTGGGCGGCGGCATGGGTAGCGACGGGGGGCAGGGGCAGCAGCCGCTGCAGTACTGGTAGTGGGTAAGGAGGGGTCACGCCGTAAGGGACGTGGCCCCTGATTCCTTACAGTACCCCCCCTTCAGGATCGACCTCAGGACGATCCATCCAAGGCTTCTGTGGAAATTTCTTGTGGAAGCTGTCCAAGAGAACTGGAGCATGGATGTCCTCCTTGGGTACCCACGAGCATTCCTCTGCGCCATAACCCTTCCAGTGAACAAGGAATTGTATCTTTCCTCTGGATACACGAGAATCCATGATTGTCTGGATTTCAAATTCAGGGTGTCCTTGGACCGTGACTGGTTTGGGTCTATGGGTCTTAGCAGGGAACCGTTTGCTCTAGACGAATGGCTTGAGCAAGGAAACGTGGAATACATTTGGAATCCTCATGGAAGACGGAAGTTGCAGACGAAATGCCACAGGATTGATTTGTTCCTGGATCAGAAAAGGCCCTAAGAATCGGGGTGCCAATTTCAGGGTCGGAGACTTCAACTTGATATTCTTGGACGAAAGCCAAACTCGGTCCCCTGGCTTGTAATTAGGGGCTTGTTGACGACGGTTGTCTGCCTGAGACTTGAATTTCTGAGCGGCGCTAAGAAGCGCGGACTGAATCTTGATCCATGACTTCTGAAGAGTAGTTACCCGTTCATCAGCCGCCGGCACTCCTAGCGGAATGTTTGAGATTGGCAGTCGACTTGGGTGGAAACCATAATTCACGAAGAACGGGGTTTCATGTGTGGATTCATTACGAAGTGAATTGGTTGCAAATTCTGCCCAAGGAAGCAGGTCAACCCAATTATCCTGGGAATCGGAAATAAAACACCGTAGGTATTGTTCCAGCGTTTGATTTAGTCTTTCTGTTTGCCCTTTAGTCTGGGGGTGATAGCCTGACGAGAAGGATAGCGCCATGCCAAGCCTCTTGGAGAAAGCCCGCCAAAATTTCGATATAAATTGCGTGCCTCGGTCTGAGACTATGGATGTAGGTATCCCATGGATGCGAAACACCTCCTTGGTGAAGATATCAGCTAGGGTGGGCGAGGAGGGAAGTTCTTTGAGTGGAACAAAGTGAGCCTGTTTTGAAAAACGGTCAACGAGGACCAAAATGGTATTCATCCCTCTGGAAGGGGGTAGATCCACAATGAAATCCATTGAAATATGTGACCATGGACGTTCAGGTACTGGCAAGGGCATGAGCAAGCCTGAGGATCTTTGATGAAGAGTCTTGTTTTGTGCGCATACTGGACAAGCACTAGTAAATTCATGAACCATCTTTGCCATATTAGGCCACCAAAAGTACGCTTGATAAGGTCCAAAGTTCTTTTGAAGCCGGGATGGTCGGCTGAACGGACAGAGTGGCCCCATTCTAGTATCTTTTGATGAAACCTGGGTGCGGCATAAAGAGTTCCCTCCGGTACCTCTAGACCACTCGGAATTTGTGTTTGAGCTTCAACGATCTTTTCGAGAATGTCAAATGAGTTGGCGGAAATTATAAACTTAGAGGGTACGATAGTTTCAGGGATTTCTTCGGATCTTTCCTCAGGAGAAAATTGTCGGGACAAGGCATCAGCTTTTGTGTTCTTAGCACCGGGAATATAAGACAGAGTATAATTAAATCTTGAGAAAAATAGTGCCCAACGGGCTTGACGAGACCCCAGACAACGTGCATTTTCGATATAAAGAAGATTTTTATGATCGGTCAATATAGAAATAGGTTCGCGGGAACCTTCCAGGATATGTCGCCATTCCTGTAAGGCCATCTTGATAGCCAAGAGCTCTCTATTGCCAACATCATAGTTCTTTTCAGCGGGCGAAAACTTCTTTGAAAAAAAAACGCATGGATGAAGCTTATCTTGAGGGAAGAATCTCTGGGACAGGATGGCGCCTGCACCACAATCAGACGCATCAACTTCTAAAGTAAAAGGAAGAATAACATTGGGATGTCGCAGAATGGGTGCCGAGACGAAAGCTTGTTTCAGGGTTTCGAAGGACGAGACGGCCTGCGGAGGCCATACAGACAGGTCAGCTCCCTTCTTGGTAAGGGCCATAATGGGAGCCACAGTGGTGGAAAATTTTCGGATGAATTTCCTATAGTAATTGCAGAAGCCCAAAAAACGCTGGATGGCTTTGAGAGAGTTGGGCTGAGGCCAATCCAAAACAGCCTTAAGTTTTTCAGGGTCCATTGAAAATCCTTTATCTGAAATTATATAGCCTAAGAAGGCAGTAGAGGTTTGATGAAAAAGACATTTCTCGAGCTTAGCGTAGAGATTATTGACATGAAGGCGAGCGAGAACGAGCCTGGTATGCTGGACATGATCTTGAAGATTTTTAGAAAAAATTAGGATATCGTCCAGATAGACGATTACGAAAGAGTTGAGAACATCACGGAAGACATCATTCATAAAATCCTGAAAAACAGCAGGAGCATTGCATAAGCCGAAGGGCATTACAAGATACTCGTAGTGGCCGCTTCTGGTATTGAAGGCAGTCTTCCATTCATCGCCTTCTCGGATGCGAACAAGATTGTAAGCTCCTCGGAGGTCTAGCTTGGAATTTTTTTTTGCCCCTTGAAGCCTATCAAAAAGTTCGGAGATCAGCGGAAGGGGGTATCGATTCTTGACTGTGATGAGATTGAGCCCTCGGTAATCAATGCATGGTCTCAAGGATCCGTCTTTCTTTTTGCCAAAAAAGAAACCGGCACCAGCGGGGGACGAAGAATTACGAATGAATCCTTTTTCAAGGTTTTCTTTGATGTATGCTGCCATGGCTTCAGTTTCAGGGAGAGACAAGGGGTAGGACTTACATTTCGGAAGAACAGCGCTGGGAACCAGATCAATGGGGCAATCATAAGGTCTGTGAGGAGGTAGAACCTCCGATTGTGTCTTGCTAAACACGTCGATGAAATCCGCATATGCTTCAGGAAGAGCGGAATCATTAGCCAGGGGCGTTTCCACTCCCGCGAGGACTGTGGTAGGAGAAATGACCGGCAATGGTGAGGCGTCTGACTCTGGCTCCCACTGAATTGTCTTGCCATCCCTCCAATCAATGCGTGGGTTGTGCTGCTGTAACCAGGGTAATCCTAGGATAACTGGAACGGCAGGAGAGTGCATGACGTCAAAGGATATGATTTCGGTATGAGTACCGGCAGAAAGGGTGAGAGGAAGAGTCTCTAACGTGATGAAGGCAGGTTGCAAAGGACGACCATCAATAGCCTCGAGGCCAATCGGCGATTTCTTAGCGATGAGCGGAATTTTGTTAAGAGTAGCAAAATCTTGATCCACAAAGTTACCACCGGATCCTGAATCAAGAAAAGCAGCGGTGGTTACGAGAAAATTCGGACCTTCAAGCGAGACTGGAAGCATAATTCTCTTAGGGAGTTCCTCTTCAGAGATAGGGTGAGAAGATATTGACCCCAAAATGAGTCCCTCTTGCCCCATTGGTCGTGTTTGTTCTTTGGGCCTTAAAGGACAAAAACGTACCGCATGCTCAGGAGATCCACAGTATTAGCAAAGGCCCTCATTTCGGCGACGAGCCCTTTCGGCAGTCCAGTCAGGGGTTCTATCGGCAGTCCTGTCGGTATTACGGAACTCTTGACTGGCAATCTGCATGGGTTCCACAGCGTCTAGAACAGGGCGAATAGCTGGGAAGGACCTGGGAAGAATAGGGCCAGAAGAGAAAATTCTGGGACGCTGGCGTTCATGACGGCGCTGTTGAAGGCGCTGATCCACTCGTATGCATTGTGCAATCAATTCCTCCAATCCCTGGGGCCTGGGCTTGACTGCAAGTTCATCCTTTACAGAGTCGGACAAACCTTGCCAAAACACAGCAATAAGGGCTTCTTGGTTCCAATGCGTCTCCGCCGCGACAGTCCGGAATTCCAATGCGTATTTGGCTACGGACCTACGACCTTGAGACAACTGAACAAGGGAAGCAGCGGCAGTATCTTTGCGGGCGGGAACATCGAATACCTGCTGGAATTCTTGGCGGAAGAGCTGGTAATCCTGGGTGACTTCCGCACGCAACTCCCAGATGGGAGAGGCCCATGCCAAGGCGTCCCCTGTTAAAAGAGAGTAAATATAGGCTACCTTGGTGCGTGCGGTGGGCAACAGGCTGGGAGAAATCTCAAACTGTATTTCACATTGGTTCAAAAACCCACGACAGGCTAGAGGGTCACCCGCATATGCTTTAGGCGTAGGATTCCTGAGTTCTGATGGCCGGTCGCACCCTGCGCGGCTGGGGCCGGAATAGGCTGT